>NW_027617781.1:0-97601 GCF_964187855.1 Myxine glutinosa
TATTGTCCCCCTCCCTCTCTCTCCTCTATTGTCCCCCTCCCTCTCTCTCTCTCCTCTATTGTCCCCCACCCTCTCTCTCCTCTATTGTCCCCCACCCTCTCTCTCTCTCCTCTATTGTCCCCCACCCTCTCTCTCTCCTCCTCTATTGTCCCCCTCCCTCTCTCTCTCTCCTCTATTGTCCCCCTCCCTCTCTCTCTCTCCTCTATTGTCCCCCACCCTCTCTCTCCTCTATTGTCCCCCACCCTCTCTCTCCTCTATTGTCCCCCTCCCTCTCCCTCCTCTATTGTCCCCCTCTCTCTCTCTCTCTTTCTCTCCCTCATTGCCCATTTGTACACCCATTTGTACACTCACTAATCCCCTCACTCCCCTCAACACGACAAACGTCACCACAGAAACATGAATCAAGTACAGTACTCTCATTTTCTCTGGAGCTAAATTGTTCATCACTGGATAAACGTCTCCTTTATAACATGAACCGCGTTTTATTATAACATCACATGAAACACTTTTTACTCAATTCCATTTACAAATTATTTTCGAACGAGGAAACAAGAGGTGCGCTCGAATGTGTTGACCGTTGCCGTAGCAACGGTTAACGCTCCAGGTGCAAGTTATCGTTTTGATTCCCTCAACTCCTCACACGAATCGCCACACCTTTGACACATCTTCATGTTACCTGTCCAGCACAACGCAAGTCCACCCCCAAATGACCCCTCACTCACCTGATGTCATTTCACTGAGAACACCTCACGGCGACATCGTGAACACTTTAAACGTCGAGACGGTGATTAATAAAACGGTCAAACTTCCCTTTCCAAGTTCACACGAACAATGAAGCACCAGCTGCCCCATTCACAAATACCGTTGCTAATAGTAACTGGAATCACGCTTCATCGGAATAAAACTCTCATTCACATATCGATAATTTTTTGTTTTTATTTATGGTTATTTATAATTTTGTTTTGTCTGCTATAAAGTAAGCGACAGTAATCCGTGTTATTTTGCGCTATACATGTCATTTAAAGTGATAATACCGTAAAGGTGAGAGCCCAGTACCCCTGAATAAAAGTACGGTCATACAGCTCATAATCTATATAATATCGATTTATAATGGAGCAAGTGTTTGTTTGTTTGTTTGTTTGTATGTATGTCTGTCTGTCTGTATGTATGTATGTATGTATTGTATGTATGTATGTATGTATGTATGTATGTATGTATGTATGTATGTATGTATGTATGTATGTATGCCCACACTTCACCCATTGGTTGATGGCTGATGGGGGATTGTGATGGGATGGGGGAGGGGGGGTAAGGTTGTCATGAGTATTGTTAGCTAGAGTGACAGTTGAAGGGAGTTTATGGGGGAAAGTGGAGTGGGGGAAAGGGGTGTGTGCTTCACCCATTGGTTGGACAGCTGACCTGACTCCACCCACAAATGTAACCTGAAATACTTAACCTTAAGTACCCAGCAAACCCAAAAGACCCCCTCCTCCCATCCCCCCCGAGGACTCAAAATACCTAAAATACCCCGAGAACCCAAAATACCCCAATGACTGAAAAGACTGAGAAGACCAAAAACACCCAAAGACACGAGACCCTGAAGACCTAAAATACCTCGAAGACTGAAAAGACCCCAATGACTCCAAAGACCCAAAAGACTGAAAAGACCCAAAAGGACCCAAAGACCAAAAGGACCCCAAATACTGAAAATACCCCAAATACTAAAAGACCCCAAAGACTCTGAAGACCTAAAATACCCAAAAGAGAGAAAAGACCCAAAAGCCCCCGAAGACCAAAACGACCCCAAAGACTGAAAAGACACCAAAGACTAAAAAATACCCCCAAAGACCCAGAAGACCTACTGAAAAGACCCCAAAGACCCATAAGACCCCAAAGACCCAAAAGGCCCTGAAGACACAAAACACCCCAAAGTCCAAAAAGACTAAAAAATACCCCAAAGACCCAGAAGACCCCAAAGACTGAAAAGACCCCAAAGACATATAAGACCCCGACGACCCAAAAGGCCCCGAAGACCCAAAACACCCCAAAGACCCAAAAGACTGAAAAGACCCAAAACACCCCGAAGACCCAAAAGGCCCCAAAGACCCAAAATACCCCAAAGACTGAACAGATCCAAAGAGTAAAAAGACCCAAAGACCCCAAAGACCCAGAAGACCCCAAAGACTGAAAATATCCAAATGTTGTGGCTGTGTCCTTCCCCCTCTCTTCCCATCTTGTCTACCGCTCCCCTTATTTTGTGTTTTGTATGTCGGTTTGACTTTTTGTGTGATTAATGTTAGCTCTTTCACGAGCCTCGATGTTGTATACAAAAAATAAAATAAAAACCCAAAAGGCCCCGAAGACCCAAAACACCCCAAAGACCCAAAAGACCCAGAAGACCTAAAATATCCCAAAGACTGAAAATACCCTGAAGACCTAAAATACCCCAAAGACTGAAAAGACCCCAAAGACCAAAAAGACCACGAAGACCCAAAACACCCCAAAGACAGAAAATACCCCAAAGACACAAAATACCCCGAAGACCTAAAAGACTCAAAAGACCCCAAAATACCCCCAAAGGAGATCTCGCGAGATCTTGGAGACGGCGGCAGGGATTTTCGAAGCTCCACACGGTCTCCACGTTTTTCGAAGTTAAGTCTGTTCACAATTGTATTTTGTCGAAACTGTATTTATCTTTCGGTGTGTGAAGTTATTGTGTGCAACTTTGGTTGTTTCTCGGTGTTTATCTTTCATAAATTGATCGTCTGTTTGCCGTGTCGTGAGCAAGGCCTTGTACAGTGTGCACTGTACAACCTTGAGACTTTGTTTTTCTCTCAGTGGTCCGTCGTTTGTGATCCAATAACTTTCGTTCTCTGTATTCCCAGTCTTTTCACCCATAGCCTACTTCCTTGTGTAAATCTCAACTCAAAAAAAAAAAAAAAAAAAAAAAAACATTTCCTTCTCTGTTCTCATTCGTTTATTCATTCTTATTCGTTCGTTCGTTCTTCGACCACGTGTTTCTCCCCCATTTCCCCAGATAGTTTTCACTCATTAACCTTCAATGTTTACACTTTCCCCTCAAGTTATGTATTCCGTCATATTTTATAACACCTTTTTCTTCTTCTTCTTTAAAAGGCTGCTTTCGACTTGCTCACCAAATCAATTCATCCCAAAAAAAATATCCATCTCCTATAGTGCCTTTGTTCTACATTCCCTAAACTCTCCTGCACTCCATCCTCCATCCAGCGTCCTTAAACGTATTTTTAACTCGAAGGTCACAAGAAACTCATTTTGCAATAAATGTTCGTCTCCCATAAATCGTACACTTTCAAAAATCCAATCTCACCCCTCCCCTCCAAATCTTCCCCATAACCCCTCCCCTCCAAATCTTCCCCATCACCCCTCCCCTCCAAATCTTCCCCATCACCCATCCCTTTCAAATCTCCCCCCTTGCCCCCTCCCTCCTAAAATCCTCCCTCACCCCTCCCCGCCAAGACGCCCCCTCGCCCCTCCCCTCCTAGACTCCTGCCTCACCCCTCCCCTCCAAATCTCCCCCATATCCCATCCCTTTCAAATCCCTCCCCTTGTCCCTTCCCTCCCAAACTCCCCCCTCACCCTCCCCTTCAAATCTCCCCACCCTCATTGCTTCTCAATTTCCCCCCGCTCACTCCCCCTCCTCAAAGCATCCTCCCCGCTTCTTCCCCCTTCAAACTCTCACCTCCATCTCCCCCAACCTTCTGCCTCGCTCTTCCCCCTCCTCAAATAACACCTCATTGTGGCTCACCCAATCACCATCAAACCTTTTGTCCGCCCCATCCTTCCCTTTCTCCGAGCTATTCTGAAATCTCTGACACACCTTCAACAGCTCTCCCTACCTCTTCCACCTCTTCCACATCTTACCCTACCCCTCCTCCCCCCTGTTCTGTATCTGATGCTCCCCCTTCCTCTTCATTAACGGTATGGACCTCAAACATCCGGGGCCTTCGTTCAAACTTAACTGATCTCTCCATACAGGTTGCTTCTGTCAAACCAGACGTGATCTGCTTAACAGAAACTTTCCTCCTTTATGATGTCTCTGATTCCATAGTATCTCTCCCGGGCTACTCCCTCCTCCGGTATGATAGACCTGAGCCTCGTCCTGGAGGCGGGGTTGCTATCTTTATCAAAAACTCTCTTCCTCACTCGCCCTGCACTGCACTCTCTCCACCTCACCCCCAGGAATACCTCTGGCTACGGCTTCCCCTTCGCTCCCACCTCTTGTTCATATGTGTGTTGTACCGTCCACCAAACAGTGATGACTCCATCTACATCTCGCTGTCTGATGATATGGACCAACTTCTATCTACTCATCCCAACTCTCTCTTCCTCATATGTGGTGATTTCAACTGTCATCATGCCAGTTGGCTGGGTGTGGGTACCTCTCTCACCAGCCATGGCTCCTCAGCAAAGGACTTCTGCGACTCACTGGGACTGACACAATCTGTCAATTTCCCGACCCGGATCTCAGTCAACGGAACATCTTCTCTTCTGGACTTGGTTATGACTAACTTCCCTGAAAATGTCTGCTGCTCTTCTTCTGCTCCGATCGGATCATCTGATCATGTCCTTGTTAAAGTGGACATCTCTCTGACCATCCTCAGGGAGCCTGCTCAGCGTCGACGAGTCTGGCATTTCACTCAGGCCAACTGGCACGGTCTTCAAGCAGCCATCAATCATCTGGACTGGTCTCCCATCTCTACCACCTCTGACATCAACTCATCCTGGGAATTCTTCCAAAGTAAATTGCTCTCTCTCATGCACAGATTTATCCCATCTCGTCTTCAGTTGTCATACCCTTCCTCCCGTCCATGGTACACGGAATCTTGTGGTGAGGCTGTTGCCCAGAAACAACTTGCCTTCGTCTCCTGGAAAGCAAATCCAACGGAAGGAAATCTCATTTCCTTTCACAAAGCCCGAAACAAGTGTGTGTCCACCCTCAGGAGAGCCAGGAAACAATATCTCTCCGTTCTCAAGACCGAACTCTCTTATCTGTCTCCCTCTTCCAAATCCTGGTGGCGTCTGGTCAAATCCGTTTCTGGTGTTTGTTCCCCCTCCATCCCCTCCCTTACCTCAAACGGCTACACAGCTGACTCCGCACGTGAAAAAGCTGAATGCCTCAACTCTGTGTTTGCCTCTAAATCTTGTGTCCCAAACCCATCCATCTCTGTACCCACCATACCCAGTCGTACCCTGCTGCTCCTGGACTCCGTGTCCTTTCCTCCTGACAAGGTGGAAAAGTTTCTGTCAACCCTCGACTCTGATTCTGCAACTGGACCCGACGGCATCAGCCCACGGGTCCTAAAATCCTGCTCTGCTGCTCTATCTCACCCTCTCTCTGTTCTCTTCACCCTCTCTTTTGCTCAAGGTCAACTGCCATCTGCTTGGAAATCAGCCAACATCACCGCTTTGCACAAAAAAGGTGCAAAAACAGATCCTAGCAACTACAGACCAATCAGCCTTCTCCCAATTATCAGCAAAGTCATGGAATCCATCATTGCTTCTGATATGAAATCTTTCCTCTTCTCCAATGGCTTGATCTCTGATCATCAATTTGGTTTCAGACCAGGTCACTCTACTCTGGACATGCTGCTTCTGCTGTCTCAACAATGGATGGAGGTCCTCAATGCCAAACAGGAAATTAGAGCTGTCTCCCTCGACATATCACGTGCCTTCGACACGGTCTGGCACCCCGCTCTGCTCACCAAACTCTCCTCCTTTGGTATCCATGGAAATCTCCACGCATGGCTGGCGGACTTCCTCTCTAGTCGTCGTCAACGTGTGGCCCTGAATGGTTTTCTCTCATCTCCTCTTCCTGTTCAGGCTGGAGTTCCCCAAGGCAGTGTTCTGGGCCCCGTGCTTTTTCTGGTCTTCATCAATGATCTCTCTGACTCTCTCGAAAATCCTCTCTATCTCTTTGCTGATGACTCCACTCTCTGCCGCTCCATTCCTCTTCCCTCAGATCGGCAGTCTGCTGCCTCCTCACTCTCTGAAGACCTGGACAAAATCACAGACTGGTCAAACAAGTGGAACATGTCTTTCAATCCTGACAAATCTCACACTCTTACTATGTCTCTCCGAAAAGATCGACTGGACAACCCTCCCATCTACTTTCTCAACAATCCTCTCCAAGAAGTTCTGTCGCTCAAGATTTTGGGTCTCACTATCTGCCATGATCTTTCTTGGGAAAACCACATTTCCAAGCTGGCCTCCAAAGCCAGTCGTCGACTGGGCATCCTCCGTCGTGCAAAGTCCTTCCTCGGCACACCTGAGCTCCTCACCACATACAAGGCTTTCATCCGCAGCTCAATGGAATACTGTTCTCCCCTATGGGCCAGTGCTCCTGCCTCACACCTAGCTCGGCTTCACGCTGTTGAAACCAAAGCTTTCAGAATTATTGGAATCTCCCGCGATGAAGCTATCTCTGAGGGCCTTTCACTCACTCACCGCAGGCAGGTAGGTGGTCTTTCTGTCTTCTACCGACTCCTCTCCGGCCTTGCACCCCCAGCTCTCTCTGTGCTCTGTCCCCCAAATATTCCTACAGGTCGCACAAGATCTGCCAGCAACCCTCTGATGGTTAAACTGCCGAAATCTCGGCTCTCCGCTCACCTTCACTCTTTCATTCCTCTTTTCTCCCGCCTCTGGAACAAACTCCCTCACTCCCTTCAATCCCACTCCTCCCTCCAGGTCTTTAAAACAGCTGTTCACCACCATCTCTTATCTTCCCCCATCCAAAACCTTGATCTTTTCTACCCCCGCTAATTCACCCCAGATCCACCTTGTTTGAAATTCCAACTTCTTTCCTGGAAGTCCTGGCAGTGTCCATATGTTTTATACCTCTCCCACTGCCCCCTTCCCACGCCCCCCCCCCCCCCAAAGCCCTCGCCCTCTCTCAGATCTCTCGATGTCTCCATGTCTCTCGGTCCCTGCTCTCAAATGTTGTGTTTGTGTCCTTCCCCCTCTCTCCCCATCTTGTCTACCGCTCCCTATGTTATGTTTTATGTGTCGGTTTGTCTTTCTGTGTGTTCATGTGATTAATGTTCGCTCTTTCACGAGCCTCGATATTGTATACAAAAAAAAAAAAAAAAAAAAAAAAAAAAAAAGACCGAAAATACCCCAAAGACCCAAAATACCTGAAGACACAAAAAAGACCTAAAAGACTGAAAAGACCCAGAAGACCCCAAAGACTGAAAAGACCCCAAAGACCCAAAAGGCCTTGAAGACCCAAAAGACCCCGAAGACACAAAATACCCCAAATACCCTTAAAGACCCTGAAAACCAAAACACCCAAAAGACCAAAAAGACCCTTAAAGAGGAACCAAATTTTTATTTCTTCTGAAAACCATTGACAATCAATCACAGTCTAATTTGAAGGGGATTTTATTTAATTTGTGAATCACAAAGTGCTGAAAAAGCCCTGGAGTGTCGATTTTTGAGTTTGCCAGTGACATCACATAGTGAATTCACTGTGATCCTGCTGGCAACAGTACATAGAGACACTGCATTTTGAGCTGCTCAGATTCCGATAATGATTGGGGATGTTGGACGGGGCAGGGGGTGTGGGTTGGTCATTGGTATTGTTAGCTAGGGTGATGGTTGTTGGGGGATGGTGTGGGGTGGTTGTGGGTATCGTTAGTTACAGGGATAGTTGATGGGGGATTGTGTAGTGGTGGTGAGGGGTGGTCGTGAGTATTGTTGGCTAAGGTGACAGTTGTAGGGGGATTGTCAGGGCATGGTGGAGGGGCGGGGGGGAGGGGGAGAGGGTAGGTTGGTTGTGGGTACTGTTAGCAAGGGTGATGGTTGATGGTTTGTTTGTTTTATTTGGAAAATTGGGATGCCTCAAAACCCAAGGCCACCCAAGTTGCACAGAGAGATGGTGTGGGATGGTCGTAAGTATTGTTAGCTAGGGTGATGGTTGATAGGGGATTGTGAGAGGATGGTGGAGGAGAGGAAAGAGAGTGTTGTGGGGTTGTCGTGGGTATTGTTAGCAAGGGTGATGGTTGAAGGGGGATTTTGAGGAGATGGTGGTGGGTGGTAGGTGTGGGGTTGTCGTGGGTATTGCTAGCTGGGGTGATGGTTGAAGGGGGATTTTGAGGAGATGGTGGTGGGTGGTAGGAGAGGGGTTTTCGTGGGTATTGCTAGCTCGGGTGATGGTTGAAGGGGGATTTTGGGGAGATGGTGGTGGGGTATAGGTGTGGGGTTGTCATGGGTATTGTTAGCTTGGGTGATGGTTGAAGGGGGATTTTGAGGAGATGGTGGTGGGGAGGTTGAAGGGGGAGTTTGGGGTTGTCATGGGTATTGCATGCTAGGGTTATGGTTGAAGGGGGATTTTGAGGAGATGGTGGTGGGGAGGTTGACGGGGGAGGTTTGGGCTTGTCATGGGTATTGCTAGCTAGGGTGACGGCTGAAGGGAAATTTTGAGGAGATGGTGGAGGGGAGGTTGGTGGGGGAGGTGTGGCGTTGTCGTGCATATTGCTGGCTCGGGTGACGTTTGAAGGGGATTTTGAGGAGATGGTGGAGTGAAGGTGGGGGTGGGGGGAGGTGTGGGGTTGTCGTGCGTATTGCTGGCTCGGGTGACGGTTGAAAGGGATTTTGAGGAGATGGTGGAGGGGAAGGTGGGGGTGGGGGGAGGTGTGGGGTTGTCGTGGGTATTGTTAGCTAGGGTGATGGTTGAAGGGGGATTTTGAGGAGATGGTGGTCGGGGGTCGGTGTGGGGTTGTCGTGGGTATTGTCAGCTAGGGTGATGGTTGAAGGGGGATTTTGAGGAGATGGTGGTGGGGAGGTTGGCGGGGGAGGTGTGGGGTTGTCGTTCGTATTGCTGGCTAGGGTGATGGTTGAAGGGGGATTTTGAGGAGATGGTGGAGGGGAAGGTGGTGGGGGGGGGGGAGGTGTGGGGTTGTCGTGGGTATTGTCAGCTAGGGTTATGGTTGAAGGGGGATTTTGAGGAGATGGTGGTAGGGGGTCGGTGTGGGGTTGTCGTGGGAATTGCTCGCTTGGGTGATGGTTGAAGGGGGATTTTGAGGAGATGGTGGTGGGGAGGTTGGCGGGGGAGGTGTGGTGTTGTTGTGCGTATTGCTGGCTAGGGTGAGGTTGAAGGGGATTTTGAGGAGATGGTGGAGGGGAAGGTGGGGGGTGGGGGGGGGAGGTGTGGGGTTGTCATGGGTATTGCTAGCTATGGTGATGGTTGAAGGGGGATTTTGAGGAGATGGTGGTCGGGGGTCGGTGTGGGGTTGTCGTGGGTATTGTCAGCTAGGGTGATGGTTGAAGGGGGATTTTGAGGAGATGGTGGTGGGGAGGTTGGCGGGGGAGGTTATGGGGTTGTCATTGGTATTGTGAGCTGCGTTTTTTTTGTTTGTTTGTTTTTTGTATACAGAATCGAGGCTCGTGAAAGAGCTAACATTTATCACACAAACAAATCAAACAGGCAAACAAAATATATAAAAAGAGGGAGCGGCAGACAAGATAGGGAGAGAAGGGGAAGCACAAAAACACAACATTTGAGAGCAGGGCCATCGGGAGATGTGTGGGAGAGAGGGCATGTAGGGAGGAGGCGTGGGAAGGGGGGAGGGGGGGAGAGAAGTATAAAACAGAAGGACACCAAGGACTTCCAGGAAAGAAGTTGGTATTTCAAAAAAGTGGATTTGGGGCGAAATTAGCGGGGGTAAAAAAGATCAAGAATTTGGATGGGGGAAGATAAGACATGGTGGTGAACAGCTGTTTTAAAGACCTGGAGTGAGGAGTGGGAATGAAGAGAGTGAGGGAGTTTGTTCCATAGGTGGGAGAAAAGAGGAATGAAGGAGTGAAGGTGAGCAGAGCTTTGATTTTGGCAGTTTAACCATAAGAGGGTTGCAGGCAGATCTTGTGCGACCTGTAGGAATATTTGGGGGACAGAGCCCAGAGAGAGAGCTGGGGGGGCAAGGCCAGAGAGGAGTCGGTAGAAGACGGAAAGACCACCAACCTGCCTGCGGTGAGTGAGTGAAAGGCCCTTGGAGTTAGCTTCATCGCGGGAGATTCCAATGATTCTGAACGCTTTGGTTTCAACAGCGTGAAGACAAGCTAGGTGTGAGGCAGGAACACCAGCCCAGAGGGGAGAGCAGTATTCCATTGAGCTGCGGATGAAAGCCTTGTATGTGGTGAGGAGCTCAGGTGTGCCAAGGAAGGACTTCGCACGACGGAGGATGCCCAGTCGGCGACTGGCTTTGGAGGCCAGATTTGAAATGTGGTTTTCCCTGGAAAGATCATGGCGGATAATGAGACCCAAAAGCTTGAGGGACAGAACTTCTTGGAGAGGATTATTCAGAAAGTGGATGGGAGGGTTGTCCTGTCGGTCTTTTCGGAGAGACATCGTAAGATTGTGAGATTTGTCAGGATTGAAAGACATGTTCCACTTGTTTGCCCAGAATGTGATTTTGTCCAGGTCTGCAGAGAGTCAGGAGGCTGCAGACTGCCGATCTGAGGGATGAGAAATGGAGCGACAGAGAGTAGAGTCATCAGCAAAGAGATAGAGAGGATTTCAAGAGAGTCAGAGAGATCATTGATGAAGACCAGAAAAAGCACAGGGCCCAGAACACTGCCTTGGGGAACTCCAGCCTGAACAGGAAGAGGAGATGAGAGAAACCCATTCACGGCCACACGTTGACAACAACTAGAGAGGAAATCTGCCAGTCATGCGTGGAGATTTCCATGGATACAAAAGGAGGAGAGTTTGGTGAGCAGAGCTGGGTGCCAGACCATATCAAAGGCACGTGATATGTCAAGGGAGACAGCTCTAATATCCTTTTTGGCATTGATGACCTCCATCCATTGTTGAGAAAGCAGAATCAGCATGTCCAGAGTAGATTGACCAGGTCTGAAACCAAATTGATGATCAGAGATCAAGCCATTGGAGAAGAGGAAAGATTTCATATCCGAAGCAATGATGGATTCCATGACTTTGCTGATAAATTGGGAGAAGGGTGATTGGTCTCTCGTTGCTAGGGTCTGTTTTTGCACCTTTTTTGTTCAAAGCGGTGATGTTGGCTGCTTTCCAAGCAGATGGCAGATGACCTTGAGTAAAAGAGAGGGTGAAGAGAACAGAGAGAGGGAGTGAAAGAGCGGAAGAACAGGATTTTAGGACCCGTGGGCTGATGCCGTCAGTTCCAGTTGCAGAATCAGAGTTGAGGGTTGACAGAAACTTTTCCACCTTGTCAGGAGGAAATGACACAGCATCCAGGAGCAGCTGGTTACGACTGGGTAGGGTGGGTACAGAGAGCCATGGGTTTGGGACACAAGATTTAGAGGGCAAACACAGAGTTGAGGCATTCATGTTTTTCACGTGCGGAGTCAGCCGTGCAGCCGTTTGAGGTGAGGGAGGGGATGGATGGGGAACAAACACCAGAAACAGATTTGACCAGATGCCACCAGTATTTGGAAGAGGGAGACAGATAAGAGAGTTCGGTCCTGAGAACGGAGAGATATTTTTTCCTGGCTCTCCTTAGGGTGGACACACACTTCATTCGGGCTTTGTGAAGGGAAATGAGAGTTCCTTCCATTGGATTTGCTTTCCAGGAAACGAAGGCAAGTCGTTTATGGGAAACAGCTTCACCACAAGATGCCGTGTACCATGGATGGGAGGAAGGGTATGACAATTGAAGACGAGATGGGATAAATCTGTGCATGAGAGAGAGCAATTTACTTTGGAAAAATTCCCAGGATGAGTTGATGTCAGAGGCGGTGGAGATGGGAGACCAGTCCAGATGATTGATGGCTGCTTGAAGACCGTGCCAGTTGGCCTGAGTGAAATGCCAGACTCGTCGACGCTGAGGAGGCTCTCTGAGAATGGTCAGAGAGATGTCCACTTTAACAAGCACATGATCAGATGAGCCGATTGGAGCAGAAGAAGATCAGCAGACATTTTCAGAAAAGTTAGTCATAACCAAGTCCAGAAGAGAAGATGCTCCGTTGACTGAGTTCTGGGTCGGGAAATTGACAGATTGTGTCAGTCCCAGTGAGTCGCAGAAGTCCTTTGCTGAGGAGCCATGGCTGGTGAGAGGGGTACCCACACCCAGCCAACTGGCATGGTGACAATTGAATTCACCACATATGAGGAAGAGAGAGATGGGATGGGTAGCTAGAAGTTGGTCCATATTATCAGACAGTGAGATGTAGATGGAGTCATCACTGTTTGATGGACAGTACAACACACATATGAACAAAAGGTGGGAGCGAAGGAGAAGCCGTCGCCAGAGGTATTCCTGGGGGTGAGGTGGAGAGATGGCAGTGCAGGGCGAGTGTGGAAGAGAGTTTTTTTATAAAGATAGCAACCCCACCTCCAGGACGAGGCTCAGGTCTATCATACCGGAGGAGGGAGTAACCTGGGAGAGATACCAAGGATTCAGAGACATCATGAAGGAGGAAAGTTTCTGTTGAGCAGATCACATCTGGTTTGTCAGAAGCAACCTGTATGGAGAGATCAGTCAAGTTTGAGCAAAGGCCCTGGATGTTTGAGGTCCATACCGTTGATGAAGAGGAAGGGGGACATTCGGACACAGAACAGGGGGGGGGGTAGGGTAAGATGTGGTAGAGGAGGAAGTGGTAGGGAGGGCTGTTGAAGGTGTGTCACAGATTTCAGAATAGCTCGGAGAAAGGGAAGGATGGGGTGGACAAAAGGTTTGATGGTGATTGGGTGAGGCACAGTGAGGTGTTATTTGAGGAGGGGGAAGAGCGAGGCAGAAGGTTGGGGGAGATGAAGGTGGTAGTTGGAAGGGGGAAGAAGCGGGGAGGACGCTTTGAGGAGGAGGGGTGAGAGGGGAGTCGAGGAGGGGAGGAGCGAGGGAGAGTCTCGGAGGGGAGGGGTGTGGGGGGAGTTCAGGAGGGAAGGGGCAAGGGGGGAGATTTGAAAGGGATGGGTGATGGGAAGGATTTGGAGGGGAGGGGCAAGGGGGAAGATATGAAAGGGATGGGTGATGGGGAAGATTTGGAGGGGAGGGGCAAGGGGGAAGATTTGAAAGAGATGGGTGATGGGGAAGATTTGGAGGGGAGAGGCAAGGGTGTAGATTTGGAGGGGAGGGGTGATGGGGAAGTTTTGGAGGGGAGGGGTGATGGGGAAGTTTTGGAGGGGAGGGGTGATGGGGAAGATTTGGAGGGGAGGGGTGAGATTGGATTTTAGAAAGTGTACGATAAATGGGAAACGAACGTTTATTGTAAAATGAGTTTCTTGTGACCTTCGAGTCAAAAATACGTTTGAGGACGCTGGAGGAGGGGTGGAGTGCAGGAGAGTTTCGGGAATATTGAAAAGAGGAACTGTAAGAGATGGAATTTTTTTTTGGAATGAATAGATTTGGTGAGCAAGTCGAAAGCATCCTTTTATAGAAGAAGAAGAAAAAGGTGTTGTAATATACGACAGAATACAGTTCTTCAGGGGAAAGTTTAAACATTTTTAAATAGCGCTGTGAAAACTATCTGGGGGAAATGGAAAATGGAAATGGGGGTGAAACACGTGATTGAAGAACAAACGAACAAATAAGAACAACGAATAAGAACAGAGAAGGAAATATTTTTTTGGGTTTTGGACACGGAAGCAGACTAGGCCTCAAAATACGCGACACGAATTAACCGACGATTTTGTATGCAGGTATGAAAAATTAACACCGAGAATCTTACTGAGGACACACTATGTGTACACACACCGAAAGATAGATACAGTTTCGACAGAAACACAATTGTGAAAAATGACAACTTCGAAAGCGTGAGCGCATGGACAGCTTCGAAAAGATGTGACTTCGCCGACCAAGGTTATGGGTTATGGTTGATTCACATCACATCACATCATCATCACATCACATCACAACCATCACAGAGTTATGGTTGAAGGGGGATTTTGAGGAGATGGTGGAGGGGAGGTTGGCGGGGGAGGTGTGGGGTTGTCATGTGTATTGCTAGCTAGGGTGATGGTTGAAGGGAGATTTTGAGGAGATGGTGGAGGGGAGGTTGGTGGGGGAGGTTTGGGGTTGTCGTTGGTATTGTTAGCTAGGGTGATGGTTGAAGGGGATTTTGAGGAGATGGTGGAGGGGAAGGTGGGGGGTGGGAGGTGTGGGGTTGTCGTGGGTATTGCTAGCTAGGGTGATGGTTGAAGGTGGATTTTGAGGAGATGGTGGTGGGGGGAGGTCTGGGGTTGTCGTGGGTATTGCTAGCTAGGGTGATGGTTGAAGGGAGATTTTGAGGATATGGTGGTGGGGAGGTTAGAGGGGGAGGTTATGGGGTTGTCGTTGGTATTGTGAGCTGGATTTTTTTTGTTTGTTTGTTTTTTGTATACAGAATCGAGGCTCGTGAAAGAGCGAACATTTATCACACAAACAAATCAAACAGACAAACAAAATATATAAAAAGAGGGAGCGGCAGACAAGATAGGGAGAGAAGGGGAAGCACAAAAACACAACATTTGAGAGCAGGGACATCGGCAGATGTGTGGGAGAGAGAGGGCTTGTGGGGGGGAGGCATGGGAAGGGGGGGTGCGGGTGGGAGAAGTATAAAACACAAGGACACCAAGGACTTCCAGGAAAGAAGTTGGCATTTCAAAAAAGTGGATTTGGGGTGAAATTAGCGGGGGTAAAAAAGATCAAGGTTTTGGGTGGGGGAAGATAAGAGATGGTGGTGAACAGCTGTTTTAAAGACCTGTAGGGAGGAGTGGGATTGAAGAGAGTGAGGGAGTTTGTTCCAGAGGCGGGATAAAAGAGGGATGAAGGAGTGAAGGTGAGCAGAGTCTTGATTTTGGCAGTTTAGCCATGAGAGGGTTGCAGGCAGATCTTGTGCGACCTGTAGGAATATTTGGGGGACAGAGCCCAGAGAGAGCTGGGGGGGGCAAGGCCAGAGAGGAGTCGGTAGAAGACGGAAAGACCACCAACCTGCCTGCGGTGAGTGAGGGAAAGGCCCTTGGAGTTAGCTTCATCGCGGGAGATTCCAATGATTCTGAACGCTTTGGTTTCAACAGCGTGAAGACAAGCTAGGTGTGAGGCAGGAGCACCAGCCCAGAGGGGAGAGCAGTATTCCATTGAGCTGCGGATGAAAGCCATGTATGTGGTGAGGAGCTCAGGTGTGCCAAGGAAGGACCTCCCACGACGGAGGATGCCCAGTCGGCGACTGGCTCTGGAGGCCAGATTTGAAATGTGGTTTTCCCAGGAAATATCATGGCGGATAGTGAGACCCAAAAGCTTGAGTGACAGAACTTCTTGGAGAGGATTATTCAGAAAGTAGATGGGAGCGTTGTCCAGTCGGTCTTTTCGGAGAGACATCGTAAGCTTGTGAGATTTGTCAGGATTGAAAGACATGTTCCAATTGTTTGCCCAGAATGTGATTTTGTCCAGGTCTGCAGAGAGTGAGGAGGCTGCAGACTGCCGATCTGAGGGATGAGAAATGGAGTGACAGAGAGTAGAGTCATCAGCAAAGAGATAGAGAGGATTTTCAAGAGAGTTGAAGAGATCATTGATGAAGACCAGAAAAAGCACAGGGCCCAGAACACTGCCTTGGGGAACTCCAGCCTGAACAGGAAGAGGAGATGAGAGAAACCCATTCACTGCCACACGTTGACAACGACTAGAGAGGAAGTCTGCCAGCCATGCTTGGAGATTTCGATGGATACAAAAGGAGGAGGGTTTGGTGAGCAGAGCTGAGTGCGAGACCGTATCGTAGGCACGTGGTATGTCAAGGGAGACAGCTCTAATTTCCTGTTTGGCATTGATGACCTCCATCCATTGTTGAGAAAGCAGAATCAGCATGTACAGAGTAGATTGACCAGGTCTGAATCCAAATTGATGATCAGAGATCAAGCCATTGGAGAAGAGGAAAGATTTCATATCCGAAGCAATGATGGATTCCATGACTTTGCTGATAAATTGTGAGAAGGCTGATTGGTCTGTAGTTGCTTGGATCTGTTTTTGCACCTTTTTTGTTCAAAGCGGTGATGTTGGCTGCTTTCCAAGCAGATGGCAGATGACCTTGAGTAAAAGAGAGGGTGAAGAGAACAGAGAGAGGGAGTGAAAGAGCGGAAGAACAGGATTTTAGGACCCGTGGGCTGATGCCGTCAGTTCCAGTTGCAGAATCAGAGTCGGGGGTTGACAGAAACTTTTCCACCTTGTCAGGAGGAAAGGACACAGAGTCCAGGAGCAGCTGGGTACGACTGTGTACAGTTGGTACAGAGATGGATGGGTTTGGGACACAAGATTTAGAGGCAACCACAGAGTTGAGGCATTCAGCTTTTTCACGTGCGGAGTCAGCCGTGTAGCCGTTTGAGGTGAGGGAGGGGATGGATGGGGAACAAACACCAGAAACAGATTTGACCAGATGCCACCAGGATTTGGAAGAGGAAGACAGATAAGAGAGTTCGGTCTTGAGAACGGAGAGATATTGTTTCCTGGCTCTCCTGAGGGTGGACACACACTTCATTCGGGCTTTGTGAAGGGAAATGAGATTTCCTTCCATTGGATTTGCTTTCTAGGAGACGAAGGCAAGTCGTTTATGGGAAACAGCCTCACCACAAGATGCCGTGTACCATGGACGGGAGGAAGGGTATGACAACTGAAGACGAGATGGGATAAATCTGTGCATTAGAGAGAGCAATTTACTTTGGAAGAATTCCCAGGATGAGTTGATGTCAGAGGTGGTGGAGATGGGAGACCAGTCCAGATGATTGATGGCTGCTTGAAGACCGTGCCAGTTGACCTGAGTGAAATGCCAGACTCATCGACGCTGAGGAGACTCTCTGAGAATGGTCAGAGAGATGTCCACTTTAACAAACACATGATCAGATGAGCCGATTGGAGCAGAAGAAGATCAGCAGACATTTTCAGGGAAGTTAGTCATAACCAAATCCAGAAGAGAAGATGCTCCGTTGACTGAGTTCCGGGTCGGGAAATTGACAGATTGTGTCAGTCCCAGTGAGAAGCAGAAGTCCTTTGCTGAGGAGCCATGGCTGGTGAGAGAGGTACCCACACCCAGCCAACTGGCATGGTGACAATTCAAATCACCACATATGAGGAAGAGAGAGATGGGATGGGTAGATAGAAGTTGGTCCATATTATAAGACAGCGAGATGTAGATGGAGTCATCACTGTTTGGTGGACGGTACAACACACATATGAACAAAAGGTGGGAGCGAAGGGGAAGCCGTAGCCAGAGGTATTCCTGGGGGTGAGGTGGAGAGAGGGCAGTCGAGGGCGAGTGAGGAAGAGAGTTTTTTTAAATAAAGATAGCAACCCCACCTCCAGGACGAGGCTCAGGTCTATCATACCGGAGGAGGGAGTAACCTGGGAGAGATACCAAGGATTCAGAGACATCATGAAGGAGGAAAGTTTCTGTTGAGCAGATCACGTCTGGTTTGTCAGAAGCAACCTGTATGGAGAGATCATTCAAGTTTGAGCGAAGGCCCTGGATGTTTGAGGTCCATACCGTTGATGAAGAGGAAGGGGGACATTCGGATACAGAATAGGGGGGGGGGGGGGTAGGGTAAGATGTGGTGGAGGAGGAAGTGGTAGGGAGAGCTGTTGAAGGTGTGTCACAGATTTCAGAATAGCTTGGAGAAAGGGAAGGATGGGGTGGACAAAAGGTTTGATGGTGATTGGGTGAGGCACAGTGAGGTGTTATTTGAGGAGGGGGAAGAGCGAGGCAGAAGGTTGGGGGAGATTAAGGTTATAGTTGGAAGGGGGAAGAAGCGGGGAGGATGCTTTGAGGAGGAGGGGTGAGAGGGGAGTCGAGGCGGGGAGGAGCGAGGGAGAGTCTCGGAGGGGAGGGGTGTTGGGGGAGTTTACGAGGGAAGGGGCAATGGGGGAGATTTGAAAGGGATGGGTGATGGGAAGGATTTGGAGGGGATGGGCAAGGGGGAAGATTTGAAAGGGATGGGTTATGGGGAAGATTTGGAGGGGAGGGGCAGGGGGGAAGATTTGAAAGAGATGGGTGATGGGGAAGATTTGGAGGGGAGGGTCAAGGGGGTAGATTTGGAGTGTAGGGGTGATGGGGAAGTTTCGGAGGGGAGGGGCGATGGGGAGGTTTTGGAGGGGAGGGGTGATGGTGAAGATTTGGCGGGGAGGGGTGAGATTGGATTTTAGAAAGTGTACGATTAATGGGAAACGAACATTTATTGTAAATTGAGTTTCTTGTGACCTTTGAGTCAAAAATACGTTTGAGGACGCTGGAGGAGGGGTGGAGTGCGGGAGAGTTTCGGGAATGTTGAAAAGAGGAACAGTAAGAGATGTATTTTTTTTTTGGAATGAATAGATTTGGTGAGCAAGTCGAAAGCATCCTTTTATGGAAGAAGAAGAAAAAGGTGTTATAATATACGACAGAATACAGTTCTTCAGGGGAAAGTTGAAACATTTTTAAATTGAGCAGTGAAAACTATCTGGGGGAAATGGAAAATGGAAATGGGGGTGAAACACGTGATTGAAGAACAAACGA
This sequence comes from Myxine glutinosa, assembly GCF_964187855.1. NCBI lineage: Eukaryota > Metazoa > Chordata > Myxini > Myxiniformes > Myxinidae > Myxine > Myxine glutinosa. The sequence continues at coordinate 18,463 of NW_027617781.1, forward strand.
ACAAATAAGAACAACGAATAAACGAATAAGAACAACGAATAAGAACAGAGAAGGAAATATTTTTTTGGGTTTTGGACACGGTAGCCTACTAGGCCTCAAAATACGCAACACGAATTAACCGACTATTTTGTTTGCAGGTATGAAAAATTAACACCGAGAATCTTACTGAGGACACACTCTAGGTACACACACCGAAAGATGGATACAGTTTCGACAAAAACACAATTGTGAAAAATTACTTAACTTCGAAAGCGTGAGCGCATGGACAGCTTGGAAAAGACATGACCTCGCCGACCAAGGTTATGGGTTATGGTTGAGTCACATCACATCACATCGTCATCACATCACATCACAACCATCACAGGGTTATGGTTGAAGGGGGATTTTGAGGAGATGGTGGAGGGGAGGTTGGCGGGGGAGGTGTGGGGTTGTCGTGCGTATTGCTAGCTAGGGTGATGGTTGAAGGGAGATTTTGAGGAGATGGTGGAGGGGAGGTTGGTGGGGGAGGTTTGGGGTTGTCGTTGGTATTGTTAGCTCGGGTTATGGTTGAAGGGGGATTTTGAGGAGATGGTGGTGGGGAGGTTGGCGGGGCAGGTGTGGGGTTGTCATGGGTATTGTTAGCTCGGGTGATGGTTGAAGGGGGATTTTAAAGGAGATGGTGGTGGGGAGGTGTGGGGTTGCCATGGGTATTGTTATGTGGGGTTATGGATGAAGGGGGATTTTGAGGAGATGGTGGTGGGGAGGTTGCTGGGGGAGGTGTGGGGTTGTCGTGCATATTGCTGGCTCGGGTGATGGTTGAAGGGGATTTTGAAGAGATGGTGGTGGGGGGTAGGTGTGGGGTTGTCATGGGTATTGCTAGCTCGGGTGATGGTTGAAGGGGGATTTTGAGGAGATGGTGGTGGGGAGGTTGATGGGGGAGGTTTGGGGTTGTCATGGGTATTGTTAGCTAGGGTGATGGTTGAACGGGGATTTTGAGGAGATTGTGGAGGGGAAGGTGGGGGGGAGGTGTGGGTATTGTCAGCTCGGGTTATGGTTGAAGGGCGATTTTGAGGAGATGGTGGTGGGGGGTCGGGATGGGGTTTGCCATGGGTATTGCTAGCTCGGGTGATGGTTGAAGGGGGATTTTGAGGAGATGGTGGTGGGGAGGTTGATGGGGGAGGTTTGGGGTTGTCATGGGTATTGTTCGCTATGGTGATGGTTGAAGGGGGATTTTGAGGATATGGTGGTGGGGAGGTGTGGGGTTGTCATGGGTATTGTTAGGTGCGGTTATGGTTGAAGGGGGATTTTGAGGATAATTGTGGTGGGGAGGTGTGGGTTTGTAATGGGTATTGTTAGGTGCGGTTATGGTTGAAGGGGGATTTTGAGGAGACGGGGGTGGTGAGGTTGGCGGGGGAGGTGTGTGGTTGTCATGCGTATTGCTGGCTCGGGTGATGGTTGAAGGGGATTTTGAGGAGATGGTGGTGGGGGGTAGGTGTGGGGTTGTCGTGGGTATTGCTAGCTCGGGTGATGGTTGAACGGGGATTTTGAGGAGATGGTGGAGGGGAAGGTGGGGTGGGGGAGGTGTGGGGTTGTCGTGGGTATTGTCAGCTAGGGTTATGGTTGAAGGGTGATTTTGAGGAGATGGTGGTGGGGGGTCTGTGTGGGGTTGTCATGGGTATTGCTAGCTTGGGTGATGGTTGAGGGGGGATTTTGAGGAGATGGTGGTGGGGAGGTTGTTGGGGGAGGTGTGGGGTTGTTGTGCGTATTGCTGGCTAGGGTGACGGTTGAAGGGGATTTTGAGGAGATGGTGGAGGGGAAGGTGGGGGTGGGGGGGGGGAGGTTTGGGGTTGTAGTGAGTATTGCTAGCTCGGGTGATGGTTGAAGGGGGATTTTGAGGAGGTGGGGGTGCGGGGAGGTCTGGGATTGTCATGGGTATTGCTAGCTAGGGTGATGGTTGAAGGGAGATTTTGAGGAGATGGTGGTGGGGCGGTTGGCAGGGGAGGTGTGGGGTTGTCGTGCATATTGCTAGCTCGGGTGATGGTTGAAAGGGGATTTTGAGGAGATGGTGGTGGGGGATAGGTGTGGGGTTGTCATTGGTATTGTTATCTAGGGTGATGGTTGAAGGAGGATTTTGAGGAGATGGTGGTGGGGAGGTTGGCGGGGGAGGTGTGGGGTTGTCGTGCGTATTGCTGGCTAGGGTGATTGTTGAAGGGGGATTTTGAGGAGATGGTGGTGGGGGGAGGTCTGGGGTTGTCGTGGGTATTGCTTGCTCGGGTGACGGTTGAAGGGGATTTTGAGGAGATGGTGGAGGGGAGGTTGGCGGGGGAGGTGTGGGGTTGTCATGCCTATTGCTAGCTAGGGTGACGGTTGAAGGGGATTTTGAGGAGATGGTGGTGGGGAGGTGTGGTGTTGTTGTGGGTATTGTTAACTAGGGTGACTGTTGATGGGTGTTTGTGAAGAGATGGTGGAGGGGAGGAAAGAGAGTGGTGTGGGGTTGTCGTGGGTATTGTTAGCTAGGGTTTGTTTTTTTTTTGTTTTTTTTTGTATACTGAATCGAGGCTCGTGAAAGAGCTAAGGTGACGTTGACGGGTGACGGTTGATGGTTGACGGTTGAAGAGGGTTTTTGAGGAGATGGTGGAAGGGGGAGGAGGGGGGAAGAGGTGAGTGTGGTTTGGTCATGGGTATTGTTGGCTACTGTGACGGTTGATGTTTTTGTTTTCTGGAAAATTGAGATAATTCAAAAACCAAGGCCACGTGAGTTGAACAGAGATCCAGAAATATTACCAAAGGAAATAATCAAGAAATCCAAGTCAAGTCAGTTGTATCAGCAGAAAATATCCTCCAATAAGAGAAGGCGGAAAATGTGTTGTACGCTTGGAACAAGAACACCCATGGGGTCGCCCTTCCGGCAAGTACTCTGCTAGTAATTATAATGCAATTCAAGGTGAATCGCAAATATGAAGGACCGGATTTCCCAGACGATTAGCGAGCGTCTAGTTAACAACACGGCGAACCCTTAATCGCTGATAAAACGTTGTTGTACAGATAAATGGACCATCAGCTAAAGCATTGATAAATTAATGATACTAACAACATGGTGAAAGGGTTTGGTGAAAAGGATTGAGTTGGCTGTGTGCAGCTGTGCGAGGCTGGGTGCGGATCGGTGCGGCTGGCGCGGCTTGGTGTGGATGGGTGAGGGTGGCTGCGGCTTGGTGCGGATGGGTGCGGCTGTGCGAGGCTGGGTGCGGATCGGTGCGGCTGGGCGCGGCTTGGTGTGGATGGATGAGGGTGGCTGCGGCTTGGTGCGGATGGGTGCGGCTGGGCACGGATGGGTGCGGCTGTGTGCAGCTGGACATGGCTAGGTGCAGATGGGCGATGTCGTGTATCCGGGGTAACAACATGGTGAAAGGATTTGAGGAGGCTGGGTGCGGCTGGGCGATGTCGTGTATCCGGGGTAACAACAGGGTTAAAGGGTTTGAGGAAGCTGGACGCAGCTGGGCAGTGTCGTGTATCCGGGGTAACAACATGGTTAAAGGGGTTTGAGGAAGCTGGACGCGGCTGGGCAGTGTCATGTATCCAGGTAACAACATGGTTAAAGGGTTTGAGGAGGCTGGGCGCAGCTGGGCGGTGTCGTGAATCCGGGGTAACAACATGGTTAAAGGGTTTGAAGAAGCTGGACGCGGCTGGGCGGTGTCATGTATCCGGGATAACAACATGGTTAAAGGGTTTGAAGAAGCTGGGCGTGGCTGGGCGGTGTCATGTATCCGGGGTAACAACATGGTTAAAGGGTTTGAGGAAGCTGGGTGCAGCTGGGCGGTGTCGTGTATCCGGGGTAACAACATGGTTAAAGGGTTTGAGGAGGCTGGGCGCAGCTGGGCGGTGTCATGTATCCAGGTAACAACATGGTGAAAGGGTTTGAGGAGGCTGGGCGTGGCTGGGCTGTGTCGTGTATCCGGGTAACAACATGGTGAAAGGGTTTTAGGAGGCTGGGCGCGGCTGGGTGGTGGCATGTATCTGGGGTAACAACATGGTGAAAGGGTTTGAGGAGGCTGGGCGCGTGTATCTGGGGTAACAACATGGTGAAAGGCTTTGAGAGGCTGGGGGTGGCTGGGCGGTGTCATGTGTCAGGGTAACAACATGGTGAAAGGGTTTGAGGAGGCTGGGCGTGGCTGGGCGGTGTCGTGTATCCGGGGAAATAACATGGTTATAGGGATTGAGGAGGCTGGGCACAGCTGGGCGGTGTCATGTATCCAGGGTAACAACATGGTTAAAGGGTTTGAGGAGGCTAGGCACAGCTGGGCTGTGTCGTGTATCCAGGTAACAACATGGTGAAAGGGTTTGACGAGGCTGAGTGCGGCAGAGTGCGGCTGAGTGCGGCTGGGCGTGGCTGGGCGCGGCTGAGTGGTGTCGTGTATCCGGGGTAACAACATGGTTAAAGGGTTTGAGGAGGCTGGGCGTGGCTGGGCAGTGTCGTGTATCTGGGTAACAACATGGTGAAAGGGTTTGAGGAGGCTGGGTGTGGCTGGGCGCAGCTGGGCACGGCTGGGTGGTGGCATGTATCTGGGGTAACAACATGGTGAAAGGGTTTGAGGAGGCTGGGCGCATGTATCTGGGGTAACAACATGGTGAAAGGCTTTGAGAGGCTGGGGGTGGCTGGGCGGTGTCATGTGTCAGGGTAACAACATGGTGAAAGGGTTTGAGAGGCTGTGAGTGGCTGGGCAGTGTCGTGTATCTGGGGTAACAACATGGTGAAAGGGTTTGAGGAGACTGGGCGCTGCTGAGCGGTAACATGTATCCGGGGTAACAACATGGTCAAAGGGTTTGAGAGGTTGGGCATGGCTGGGTGGTGTCGTGTATCCAGGTTAACGACATGGTGAAAGGGTTTGAGGAGGCTGTGCGCGGCTGGGTGGTGTCGTGTATCCGGGGTAACAACATGGTTAAAGGGTTTGAGGAGGCTGGGCGTGGCTGGGCAGTGTCGTGTATCTGGGTAACAACATGGTGAAAGGGTTTGAGGAGGCTGGGTGTGGCTGGGCACAGCTGGGCACGGCTGGGTGGTGGCATGTATCTGGGGTAACAACATGGTGAAAGGGTTTGAGGAGGCTGGACGCATGTATCTGGGGTAACAACATGGTGAAAGGCTTTGAGAGGCTGGGGGTGGCTGGGCGGTGTCATGTGTCAGGGTAACAACATGGTGAAAGGGTTTGAGGAGACTGGGCGCTGCTGGGCGGTAACATGTATCCGGGGTAACAACATGGTCAAAGGGTTTGAGAGGCTGGGCATGGCTGGGTGGTGTCGTGTATCCAGGGTAACGACATGTTGAAAGGGTTTGAGGAGGCTGTGCGCGGCTGGGCGGTGTCGTGTATCCGGGGTAACAACATGGTGAAATGGTTTGAGAGGCTGGGAGCGACTGGGCATTGTCGTGTATCCAGGGTAACAACATGGTGAAAGGGTTTGAGAAGCTGGGTGTGGCTGGGCGGTGTCGTGTGTCCGGGGTAACAACATGGTGAAAGGGTTTGAGAGGCTGAGCGCGACTGGGTGGTGTCATGTATCCAGGGTAACAACTTGGTGAAAGGGTTTGAGGAGGCTGGGCGGTGTCGTGTATCTGATTGCGTATGACTTTCCGTGATCCCTTGTTTATTAGTCATCTAAACTAATCGTTGTGTCGTGTGGGGGTAGATGATGAGTTTGTCCGTTGAGGATGATGCCGAGCCGTTTCAGTTGGTTGGTCGATCTTTGAGCACAGGGAGAAGGCGGCGAGCAGCCTCTAATGAGGTGGTTCTACCTCAGGAGCATAGCGTAAGGCTCTATCTTCCCTGAAGATTCCCAAGACAAATTTTTCGTGATAGTATCGTCCTCAGATGGGCCCAAACTGCTGGGTCCTACTAATCCAATTAAGTTGGCAGGTCTTATCAAAAAAGAATGAGGCGATGTTTCAAGTGCTAAAAAGTTGAGATCTGGCAATATATGAATTGAATGCAAATCGGATGCTCAGCAGGATGAGGTGTTGAGAGCATCTCACTTTAGCGAGGCTCGAGTTTTGTCTCAAGTCCCTACATATATGAGGGAGAGTCGCGATGTAATCTATGGGGTGGATCCGTCCATTGACATTGACGAAATTAAGCTACTTAGAGGACAGTGAATTTGTCGACGCTCGGCGTTTCACCACAGTCAGGGATGGGGACACATCATCCTGGTTGACACAACCTCGGTGGTTCTGTCCCTTAGCTTCCCTTCCATCCAGTCGAAAATTGTTTTGGGTTATTTGGCTTTCTCAGTGCGAGTCTAAATTCCAGCTCCCTTAAGATGCTACAAGTGCAAAAAGTACGGTCATACAAAAGTACGGTCAAAAGTACGGCCAAAAGTACGGTCAGCCCCTGCTCCAGCGAAAAGTTGTTATGTGGCAACTACGGCAGTGAGCATAGCGCAGGCTTTATGGGATGCCCGACATACCAGAGAGCCGCCCAAATACAACAGGTTAAGATCCAAGAGAAAGTGTCCGATGCTGAGGCAGTCTCGAAAGTGGCCAAGACAAAATCTGCTCCAAGTGAGGGTATTCGCAATCACATTCCTGTCGGTTTGGTTAAAGCCCCCACCATATCAGTCGGAGTCCAAACTGAGACTAAAGACGTTGAGTGCCAAACAGAAAGGAGCTGCACTGATGTGGACTTGAACATGTCAAAATCGGCGTTCACTTCCTTTATTTTCGAAGCTATCAACTACGCAGCCCTAGTCACAAGTGGAACTGAGAAAATCCGTGCTGTCTCTATAGCAGCTTCAAAACGCTTGAGGTGGGAGGAATTCACCTCGAATAAGATTCATCATTTGTTGGGCCATAGGAGGAGTGGGTCGATCCCTCGGCCGTACTATGGTCTCTCTCCAGCAGAACAATGAAAGTAAGCCAATGGAATGCAAAAAGTCCAGTGGCTCATGGACCTGAGTTTATCAAATTCCTAAGTGATCTCTCTGTAAAACCAGACATTATATGTTTCCAAGAGACCCGGTTAAGAGGTCAAATCCCATTTAGGATTCCTGGTTATACTTTCATCCGCAAGGATAGACATAGTGGGATTTTTGTTTGGTTTGGTATTTCTCACAGGGAAATTGACTGCCATGTTGAATTGGAATGCAATGTGGTCGTAATTCCCAGCGCTCGGGAGACCATCACCGTGGTCACCTTCTACAACCCGTGCCAACCATTGAACGCACATGCTCTTCAAGAGGTTTTATGCTGGTGTGAAGGGTCAACCCTCTGGTGCTGGGATTTCAACAGTCACAGTACCCTTTGAGGTTCCAAACGTATGGACAGCAATGGGTTTGTATTGGGAATATTAATTGATGAGCATGGCTTGGTGCTTTTAAATGATGGTAGTGGGACTTTTGTTAACCCATCCTCCGGGCTGTCTTCTCCCCTCGATCTCACTTTTGTCTCTGCTTCTCTAGCAGCTAGGTGAGAATGGTGGGTTCTCTCAGACAGCTTGGGTAGCGACCACCCGCCGGTGGTCACCCAACTCAAATCGGGAAGGGAACAAGACGATATGGATAGACCCCCTCATGGAATCTTTCCAAAACGAATTGGGCAAAATTCTCTAGGTGTTGCTCCGAGGTAGACAAAGCTCAACTTGCTCACGAGAATATTGACACCTTCAATAGTATCTTGGTCAATGCTGTATATCGCAGTGCTCAGGAGTCTATCCCAATTTGTAAAAGTGTGGTTGGTCAGAAAAGCAAAGTCCTCTGGTGGAATGAGGAATGTAAATGGGCAATTCAGGCCAGAAGGGTCGCCCTCAAAATGGTTAAGAAATCTCTGCTGCCTGATGATGCGATCGAGTTCAAAAGGAGAAGAGCTCAAGCCCAGCGGGTAATTAAACTCGACAGGACAGCTTATTGGTTGTCTTTCTGCGCATCCATCAATCCGGACGTCTCTCTCCGCACTGTCTGGGGAAGGGCTAAAAGCAAATATGGAAACAAAGGTGGAGGGAGATCCATCCCACTACTTGTCGGCAATAATGAGTTTCTCTTCTCGAACCAGAAGAAGGTGGCCACCTTAGAAGTCAAGTTTTCCAATCCTGTGGGAGAGATGCTATTGGATTCGGAGCCCAACGAGGATAAGCAGCGTTTTGACATCCAGTATGAAGCCATTCTCAGTGATGTTAGTCTGGCTAGCTCCCCATTTAACAACTACTTCTCATTACGAGAACTCAAGGAAGCCATTTCAAAGTCCAAAAATAGTGCACCTGGCCCTGATTTCCTAACTAATTCAATGTTTAAGTAGAGGAAAAATAGGGTCTTGGATGTGTTTCTGGGGCTCATAAATAGTGTTTGGTCTTCAGGTTTGCTCCCCAATGCCTGGAAACATTCCATCATCATCCCCATTCTCAAACCTGGGAAAGATCCTACAAATCCATCCTCATACCATCCGATTGCGCGCATTTCTGTAATCAGCAAACTAATGGAGAATATGGTCAACAAACCTGATTTTTTTCATGGAAAAGAACAACTTGCTGTATAGGAAATCAGAGTGCATTCAGGAGGGGTTGCTCCTCTATGCCCAATATAGCGACACTGGCCAATGACATCAGCAAATATTTTACCATTCATGAGTCGTTGTTGGGGGTGTTCCTTGACATGCACAAGGCTTATGAGACGGTCTGGCGGGAAGGTATTCTGTTCAAGATTCACCAATTGGGGATCAAGGTTAGAATCTGCTGGTGGCTCTGGGATTTTTTGTCGGGCAGATCCTTTCAAGTGCAAGTTGGTGAAGCCCTGCCCCCTGTTTTCCTCATAGATAAGGGCATCCCCCAGGGTAGTTGCATTAGTCCCACTCTTTTTAAAATCATGATCAATGATGTTGCCTTTTCTTTAGGGTCTCAGTGCAGGTTGTCTCTGTTTGCGGATGACATTTCTATCTGGGCCTGGGGCAATAATCTAGCTTACACTGCAAAACGTATCCAGGCTGAGGTTTACAGGATCGAGAAATGGGCGAAAAAATGGGGCTTCATGATTTCTGGCTCCAAGTCCAAATTTGTATTGTTCACACACAAGAGGATGGTCGAGGATATCGTGGTAACAATTAATGGTGTCGGGACTCGACCCAATATACTCGTATTCTTTCCTTTGCTTAAAACTAATAATCTAGTTAGCTTGCCATAATCCCTTTGTAAATGTATTTGTAGGGATATTAAAATAATATAACATATAATATTAATGAGCTAACTCGTAGTGGCCTTCTGCTAAAATAATGAAGCATCCTCTGTTAAATCGCGCAGCTCATTGGAATGTAAAAACGTGTGCAGGGAACAAATCTATGCGTGGGCCTTGCGTTTTTTCTCATGGCACGGCCTCACAACGCACTCACCGTCTGCAAAATTGGCTCAAGGGGAGTACATTCCTGGGCAGGCAGCCAGATTCCACTGATAGTTAAAGTCATAAACCTCTCTGAATTATCTTTGTCTCTCTCCCTCTCTGCTCGGACATCTGGCACATGTAACATTTTACGATTGTGTAATCTGATGTTGAAAATGTACAAATACGTGCACACCATGATTCTGCTTTAGAGTTTTTCTCGGCGAGGCCACGGGTGCTTGTCCACCTCGTCGTGATCACCTCTCCATGGCCATGTTTCGGTTGGCTCATAATAAACCACTTATTCTGTGAACTAAAAAACGACTGGACATTGGTCTTCATCTCCGGCGCAGGAGTCGGCCGTTCGGATCCAGCATTTGGCATTGTCAAAGAACTTTGTTTGTGACCTCTTGGACACATCTCAGCCAAAAACTCTATAAGACTCACTCAAGTTAGATATAAATTTATTTATATCTTTTAACAAATATTTACACGAAAATACAGTTATACTTTACAAATAACCATGACGCGACATTCAGCTCTCTCTCTCTCTCCCTCTCTCCTGCTTCCTCTGATGATTCTCAGTCCAGTTCTTCTCAGTTCCTCGATCAGTTCTCCGTGGTTAAATAGCAAAGAGTTCCTTTTATCTCAGGACATTGGCATGCAGAGGTCAGCACGAGGCTCATAGCTCCCAGACATCGAGACGCTTTGCAAGGCATCTGTTGCTATTTTAAAAGCCCCAAAAAGCTTTTCAACAGCTGATTATCATTTAGAATGGCGAAGCACTTCATTATCCTTTCTCAAAAGGTCATTTTCTCATGACCTGGAGAGGAGAGGAATTCAGAAACCATTTCACATATGGCGCTTCCCCATCCAGGTTTCAATCCATAGGTTACACAGGAAAACACATTCTGTCCTTAGAAGGATATGAGAACATATATATTTTTATACTTCCACAATCCCTCATTTTTTCTTTTTGTTTATATTAACCATTAATCTAAACATCAACTTATTAAATATTCAAACCACAAACTTGGTAATCCAATTTCCTAAGGCATACACCGTGATTCTGGAAGAATCTGATTACACAACATTTCTTTATTCATTGATTCTTTCCATATTAATAATGCAATTCAATTCATTTGCATAAAGCATACAACCCTTCACCTTTACCGCAACGGTTTTAATTCACCATTTAAAATAATAAAGCATCTGCAACATTTGGCAATACGTTTTGCTTCAAAACAAATATTGACTTTTTGTTTGAAAAGAAGAGAGAGGCTGATCACTCGTGTTTGAAATTCAAGTATGAAACATTTTCTTCTGATATCTTCATAGCACCTACACTATTTCGCGTAGGATTTTCTGCTGTTGTGAGAGCTGGGCAGAGTCATAAACTGACCCTGCTCTCCATGCAGCATCCTTGCCACTCTTGCTGTGAGCCACAGTAGACCCGAACAAGGCTTTCATCCAGTTGCAGTCGACTTGCCTCCTCACTCATCATGAGTATGGAGCAAGTGTTGATGTGATGTTGGTTGACCAGCAAGATGTGGAACAGAGATGCCAGATGCATCCACAACGATGTTGGGACCATGGCGTTCAAGTTGTCCATGGTCCATACCAGGAGCAACCAGCAAAATCGTGCACAGCTGTTATTGAGGAAAAGGCACAGCCGTTCGCTTGCAGCTCCATGCTGGCTCCCCGGAAGTTGGTGAAGTAATGACACATGTCACCGCCTCCCGTAGAAGTTGCAGGTAAAATGTCGTCGTCCTGCAATTGCTGACGTGATGAATGTTCGAGGCATTCCACCAAAAGTAAGTGATCGCCTTTCTTCCATATGTTGCAGTGTGATCCAGGCAAATGGTCACATAAATTCCTTTGGTGAAGGTAAGCATCCATCTCCAATTTTACCAAGGAGAATGTCTTCATCATTCTTTGAGAAGGAGGGTGTATGCCAAGATTAACTTCATTTTTAGCCACAAATTTTCTTTCTCAAACTTCTTCCCAATTCCGTTAGCACTCCTTTTTTGAGATGTGATCTGGTCTTATCCTTTTACTCAGCCATATCTGAATCTGCTTTCCACACACACTGAATCAGATAGGGTACGTCTTATCATAAAATCACCATATTTTAACTAATCATATATTTCTTATAACAGTTTCACATTCAACCATTTGTTGTTTTCCTTAAAACATTCAAAAAGTTATATTCATTTATATGCGTCACACAAATAATATTCAAATGAGATATATATTTGACTACTAAACTAAGAATAAGATTTGAAATTGCTTTCAAATCAATATCGTTTGAAAAATAAACTCATGCAGTTATTTTAACACTACTCAAAGAAAATAAATGCATTAATAATGAGTGTATATAATTAAAATCACAAACAGGAATATCTAATTCCCAATAAATCCTGCAAACAAGCAAACTATGCATAATGTATTATTATCATAGTCCTCCCACTTTTTTTTTTTAACAGTGTACCTTGTGGTGATATGAGTTCACTGATCTGACAAAACTGACGCAATTCATAACATTTTCATTATGCCATCCTCTTAACTCTACTGTACTCATTTGCAACATTACTTGATTCAATCATTTAATCTCGGTATTATTCATATCATCATAAAATCTTTCTATCTTGGGTCCATATTTGTTTCTATTCTCATCAATCTCCTATGGTTTATCAATTCATTCCAAAATACCGCAATCAAAGGTTTTAACCAAAGCTCTACCAAACTATTTCCAATTTGAACTCAAAATGCTAGTGAAACAATGATTTGTAGAATTAACTTCAAGGGGTCAACAAATTCATTTTATAACCAGATCTAATTTTCCATCCAATAGTTTGCCTTGCCAAATGTCATATTATAACCCTTTAATAAACATTCGAAAAATGTTTTCCATCTCAATAAATTCCCTTTTTACAAATAGACATGTGTAAATTACGTATTTAACTACAATTTTCTCTCAATTTGTTTGGCCTAAATGGCCGCAAAAGTGGCTGCCAACATGCAGTACCTTTTTGTTATCTACCAAGCAAGTACTCGTCCACACAAGACCTCTACCAAAATGTTGTTTTTTAAAACAAATCTGGGATTTCTGATTATATGGATGCACATTCTCAGGATATTTCAGGCTGCTGTTAACAATCCACTATGATAAATTAATTCCTTTACCCACAATCAAATAATTAATACAAATTGAGGATATTATCCCTGTCACATTCATTTATAGATTCATTATGTTGGATCTAATTTTTTCCCACTGCTATAAGGAAGAACAATAGCTTTTATAAGTCTTTGTAATATCTCACTTAATTTACCCAGCATCGAAGAATTTATTTACTATCCATTCCCCTTCTGTTTACCAGTGACTGTGTTTAAACTCCATAACTTAATTTGGTGAATCCCATGTGTACAGCTACCACTTATTGAAATCCCTACTTTTGTAGAAAATATCCAAATAAGTGGTTTTATGCCCCCTTAACTGTTGCTCATCCATTTCTATTCAACTAGTGAATACTACTGACACCAGTATGCCAATATAGGTGTGCCAGATTAACAAATATGTTGCAGGTACACGTAACATCGCGTTCTGAGGTTAAATAACGTAACAGCGCGGTCATGTCTGCCCCTTGGTTTTAAGATTCACAATGCATTCTGTTTTAAAACTCACAATCGTTCAATTCAGCAAGATTTTCTTTACTATTTTCCATATCATCTATGCCTAATTTACATCCATACATACAGCACAATTTATATGCTGATAAAAGTCAAGTTTATATATGTCAAAAATCCATGAGCAGAGTACTCTGGGAAGTCAGTGTAAGACCTCTTCCAAATTTGGCTAATTTTGTACTCCCTCATTTTTTATGAAGCTCATATCCATAAATAGCTGCTATTCTCATATAAATTCTATCAAAAATGGAATCCCAAGATTACTCACAATTTTACTATTAATTAATGGCTGCTCATAACCCAGCACATCAAATCTTTATATTCCATCTCCCTTGACAAAAGAGATAATGTTCATAATTAAATTATATTTCTATTTATTTTATGAATTCTCTGGATATTCGATCCCATCCACATGAAACTATCTATTTCCAGACGAACACATTGTTGGTTTCAACAATTTTGTAAGATTGACACACAAAAAAAACAAAAACACAAACATTGACACACAAACATACACAAACCCAAGCATTATGTATATTTTTTTTTACGTTGGAACCATTATTAACAGATCAAGTTGGGTGTCAATTTTATTTCAATTTCGTAAAATTTATCCTTTCATTTTAGAAACACTAATACACAAATAAACAATTGTTTATTCTTAGAAAAACCCCTATAATGTCACATTGAAATTACCCTTTCGGTTCCCACAATAATTTATCCAAATTTGACAATACATCCATTTACATGTCAGTCGACCACTGACCGATCAATCATGCAAAACAATAGTCCAAAATTCCCACCTGATGATCATGTGACGCTTGTCACTTGGTTTCCCAAAAATTTGCAAAGCAATGTTCCACACTTTTGTAAATTTTTAAAAAATTGTTTTGCCCAAAATGCTCCCTAAACCCACATTTATAATTGGCAAACATGAGGCTTCCAGAATGAACTCTAATTCTGGATCTTTTAATTCATGTTCCAAAAAAATATCCAATTTGGGCATTTTATCAATTAATTATGAATTCGCTAACAAGCAAAAAAGTGAAATCATTCTTGCTCCGAAAACTTTTCAGACACAAGAAGCATCAACAGTTATTCATGTTGGTCTAATGTTTTAATCTGTTGGGGCCAGTCGTCATTTGGGATCTGCAGCAATGAAAGCCTAATCGTTATCTGAGGTACCGGTAAGCACTGGTACCCTTGAACTCTGTTTATCCTATGAACTAGTCTTCCTATTTGAATATGGACACCGTCGTTTCCAGTGTCCCATATTTCCACACTTGTAACATCGGTTTCTGTCATTTCCTGATCTGCCCTCCTGCTCACTTGTATTGGTGGACTGCATCTCTGGATCCCTGGGTTGCCACTGCGATCTTTGGTTATCTCCTGAACCATAAAAAAATTATCTGTACTGTTATTTTTGGGGAGACAAATGGGAATCAGATGGGACAACTGTCACTTTTATTCCCATGGTGCTGATAACGCCAAGGTCTCGGGTTCGATCCCCGTACGGGCCACCACTTGTCAAAGAACTTTGTTTGTGACCTCTTCGACACATCTCAGCCAAAAACTCTATAAGACTCACTCAAGTTAGATATAAATTTTTCATATATTTTAACGAATATTTACACGAAAATACAGTTATACTTTACAAATAACCATGATGCGACATTCAGCTCTCTCCCTCTCTCCTGCTTCCTCCGATGATTCTCAGTCCAGTTCTTCTCAGTTCCTCGATCAGTTCTCCGTGGTTAAATATCAAAGAGCTCCTTTGATCTCAGGACATTGGTATGCAGAGGTCAGCACGAGGCTCATAGCTCCCAGACATCGAGACGCTTTGCAAGGCATCTGTTGCTATTTTAAAAGCCCCAAAAAGCTTTTCAACAGCTGGTTGTCGTTTAGAATGGCGAAGCACTTCATTATCCTTTCTCAAAAGGTCATTCTCTCATGACCTGGAGAGGAGAGGAATTCAGAAACCATTTCACATATGGCGCTTCCCCATCCAAGTTTCAATCAATAGGTAACACAGGAAAACACATTCTGTCCTTAGAAGTATATATATATATATATATATATATATATATAAAATAACCACCTTTAGAGTCCATTTTTCCCCGCAAAGCGGGGGTTGGCCTTTTTCGGGAACCGTGGTTGTTGTTGTTTTTCGGTCCCCTTTTTGAAGCAATGTTTTACGGCCGGATGCCCTTCCTGACGCCAGCCCTTTTTGCCGCCTTCAATGACAAACAGGGAATTACCAGTGAACTGGTACTCAATTTGCTGACCTCGGAAGGGATGACAGGCTGAGTCAACCCCCCTGGCGTTAATTCAGCGATCGACTGGGATTCGAACCCAGGATCCTAGGATCCTAAGCCGGCACCCTAGCCGCTAGCCCAACACCAGGGTATTGGCATGTCCTTAGAAGTATATGAGGACATATATATTTTATACTTCCACAGTGTCATGGACAGGATACGACTCAGAAGCCTCAAAGGGACGCATCCTCGAAGGATCTGAAGCGGGCAATGCCATGGCCGGGCACTCATTTGACTAAAGGTGAGCCTTTTTGAGCTCGAAATTGTACTAAATTCTGCCTGCTTCATCCGTCGAATTTAGAGGTGTCCATTTGAGGTTGTCTGTGCTCTGACTCAAACGAAAGTTATGAAAATTGGAAAGGCGGGGCCTTTTCCCCCAGGTGGTAGAATTATTGGCCAACCAAAGGGTAGGGGTACGTCAGAGACGAGGGTTTGAGAGGTCCTGCGTGTTTAAGGGCGCTGCGGAAAAGGACCAAGAACTTACCCAGGAATGACAGTCAGAGAGACGATTGGTAACACCAAGCGAAGCAAATGAGGCTCTCAAGAAATGGGCTGTACTGACAAAATACCTCGAGGGAAATGGCCAGAAGGCAGGAACTCCTGGTGGTGAGATGAAGCTCGCACCAGTTTTTTTTTTTTTTTTTTTTTTTTTTTTGGATACAAGATCGAGGCTCGTGAAAGAGCGAACATTAATCACACAGAAAGACAAACCGACACATAAAACATAGAACATCGGGAGCGGTAGACAAGATGGGGAGAGAGGGGGAAGGACACAAACACAACATTTGAGAGCAGGGACCGAGAGACATGGAGACATCGAGAGATCTGAGAGAGGGCGAGGGCTTTGGGGGGGGGGGGGGGCGTGGGAAGGGGGCAGTGGGAGAGGTATAAAACATATGGACACTGCCAGGACTTCCAGGAAAGAAGTTGGAATTTCAAACAAGGTGGATCTGGGGTGAATTAGCGGGGGTAGAAAAGATCAAGGTTTTGGATGGGGGAAGATAAGAGATGGTGGTGAACAGCTGTTTTAAAGACCTGGAGGAAGGAGTGGGATTGAAGGGAGTGAGGGAGTTTGTTCCAGAGGCGGGAGAAAAGAGGAATGAAAGAGTGAAGGTGAGCGGAGAGCCGAGATTTCGGCAGTTTAACCATCAGAGGGTTGCTGGCAGATCTTGTGCGACCTGTAGGAATATTTGGGGGACAGAGCACAGAGAGAGCTGGGGGTGCAAGGCCGGAGAGGAGTCGGTAGAAGACAGAAAGACCACCTACCTGCCTGCGGTGAGTGAGTGAAAGGCCCTCAGAGATAGCTTCATCGCGGGAGATTCCAATAATTCTGAAAGCTTTGGTTTCAACAGCGTGAAGCCGAGCTAGGTGTGAGGCAGGAGCACTGGCCCATAGGGGAGAACAGTATTCCATTGAGCTGCGGATGAAAGCCTTGTATGTGGTGAGGAGCTCAGGTGTGCCGAGGAAGGACTTTGCACGACGGAGGATGCCCAGTCGACGACTGGCTTTGGAGGCCAGCTTGGAAATGTGGTTTTCCCAAGAAAGATCATGGCAGATAGTGAGACCCAAAATCTTGAGCGACAGAACTTCTTGGAGAGGATTGTTGAGAAAGTAGATGGGAGGGTTGTCCAGTCGATCTTTTCGGAGAGACATAGTAAGAGTGTGAGATTTGTCAGGATTGAAAGACATGTTCCACTTGTTTGACCAGTCTGTGATTTTGTCCAGGTCTTCAGAGAGTGAGGAGGCTGCAGACTGCCGATCTCAGGGAAGAGGAATGGAGCGGCAGAGAGTGGAGTCATCAGCAAAGAGATAGAGAGGATTTTCAAGAGTCAGAGAGATCATTGATGAAGACCAGAAAAAGCACAGGGCCCAGAACACTGCCTTGGGGAACTCCAGCCTGAACAGGAAGAGGCGATGAGAGAAACCCATTCAGGGCCACACGTTGACGACGACTAGAGAGGAAGTCCGCCAGCCATGCGTGGAGATTTCCATGGATACCAAAGGAGGAGAGTTTGGTGAGCAGAGCGGGGTGCCAGACCGTATCGAAGGCACGTGATATGTCGAGGGAGACAGCTCTAATTTCCTGTTTGGCATTGAGGACCTCCATCCATTGTTGAGACAGCAGAAGCAGCATGTCCAGAGTAGAGTGACCTGGTCTGAAACCAAATTGATGATCAGAGATCAAGCCATTGGAGAAGAGGAAAGATTTCATATCCGAAGCAATGATGGATTCCATGACTTTGCTGATAATTGGGAGAAGGCTGATTGGTCTGTAGTTGCTAGGATCTGTTTTTGCACCTTTTTGTGCAAAGCGGTGATGTTGGCTGATTTCCAAGCAGATGGCAGTTGACCTTGAGCAAAGGAGAGCGTAAAGAGAATAGAGAGAGGGTGAGATAGAGCAGCAGAGCAGGATTTTAAGACCCGTGGGCTGATGCCGTCGGGTCCAGTTGCAGAATCAGAGTTGAGGGTTGACAGAAACTTTTCCACCTTGTCAGGAGGAAAGGACACGGAGTCCAGGAGCAGCTGGGTACGACTGGGTATGGTGGGTACAGAGAGGGATGGGTTTGGGACACAAGATTTAGAGGCAAACACAGACTTGAGGCATTCAGATTTTTCACGTGCGGAGTCAGATGTGTAGCCGTTTGAGGTAAGGGAGGGGATGGAGGGGGAACAAACACCAGAAACGGATTTGACCAGACGCCACCAGGATTTGGAAGAGAGAGAGACAGATAAGAGAGTTCGGACTTGAGAACGGAGAGATATTGTTTCCTGGCTCTCCTGAGGGTGGACACACACTTGTTTCGGGCTTTGTGAAAGGAAATGAGATTTCCTTCCGTTGGATTTGCTTTCCAGGAGACGAAGGCAAGTTGTTTCTGGGCAACAGCCTCGCCACAAGATTCCGTGTACCATGGATGGGAGGAAGGGTATGACAACTGAAGACGAGATGGGATAAATCTGTGCATGAGAGAGAGCAATTTACTTTGGAAGAATTCCCAGGATGAGTTGATGTCAGAGGTGGTAGAGATGGGAGACCAGTCCAGATGATTGATGGCTGCTTGAAGACCGTGCCAGTTGGCCTGAGTGAAACGCCAGACTCGTCGACGCTGAGCAGGCTCCCTGAGGATGGTTAGAGAGATGTCCACTTTAACAAGGACATGATCAGATGATCCGATTGGAGCAGAAGAAGAGCAGCAGACATTTTCAGGGAAGTTAGTCATAACCAAGTACAGAAGAGAAGATGCTCCGTTGACTGAGATCCGGGTCGGGAAATTGACAGATTGTGTCAGTCCCAGTGAGTCGCAGAAGTCCTTTGCTGAGGAGCCATGGCTGGTGAGAGAGGTACCCACACCCAGCCAACTGGCATGATGACAGTTGAAGTCACCACATATGAGGAAGAGAGAGTTGGGATGAGTAGATAGAAGTTGGTCCATATTATCAGACAGCGAGATGTAGATGGAGTCATCACTGTTTGGTGGACGGTACAACACACATATGAACAAGAGGTGGGAGCGAAGGTGAAGCTGTAGCCAGAGGTATTCCTGGGGGTGAGGTGGAGAGAGTGCAGTGCAGGGCGAGTGAGAAAGAGAGTTTTTGATAAAGATAGCAACCCCACCTCCAGGACGAGGCTCAGGTCTATCATACCGGAGGAGGGAGTAACCCTGGAGAGATACGAAGGAATCAGAGACATCATGAAGGAGGAAAGTTTCTATTAAGCAGATCACGTCTGGTTTGACAGAAGCAACCTGTATGGAGAGATCAGTTAAGTTTGAACGAAGGCCCCGGATGTTTGAGGTCCATACCGTTAATGAAGAGGAAGGGGGAGCATCGGATACAGAACAGGGGGGAGGAGGGGTAGGGTAAGATGTGGAAGAGGTGGAAGAGGTAGGGAGATCTGTTGAAGGTGTGTCAGAGATTTCAGAATAGCTCGGAGAAAGGGAAGGATGGGGCGGACAAAAGGTTTGATGGTGATTGGATGAGGCACAATGAGGTGTTATTTGAGGAGGGGGAAGAGCGAGGCAGAAGGTTGGGGGAGATGGAGGTGAGAGTTGGAAGGGGGAAGAAGCGGGGAGGATGCTTTGTGGAGGGGGAGTGAGAGGGGGGGAATTGAGAAGAAATGAGGGTGGGGAGATTTGAAGGGGAGAGGCGAGGGGGGAGTTTGGGAGGGAAGGGACAAGGGGAGGGATTTGAAAGGGATGGGATATGGGGGAGATTTGGAGTGAGGGGTGAGGGAGGAGTCTAGGAGGCGAGGGGCAAGGGGGGGTCTTGGAGGGGAGGGGTGAGGGGGTAGTTTAGGATGGAGGGGGCAAGGGGGGAGATTTGAAAGGGATGGGTGATGGGGAGGATTAGGAGAGGAGGGGAAAGGGGGAAGATTTGAAAGGGATGGGTGATGGGGAAGATTTGGAGGGGAGGGGTGATGGGGAAGATTTGGAGGGGAGGGGTTATGGGGAAGATTTGGAGGGGAGGGGTGAGATTTGATTTTAGAAAGTGTACGATTAATGGGAAACGAACATTTATTGCAAAATGAGTTTCTTGTGACCTTCGAGTTAAAAATACGTTTAAGGACGCTGGATGGAGGATGGAGTGCAGGAGAGTTTAGGGAATGTAGAAAAAATGCACTATAGGAGATACAATTTTTTTTGGGGATGAATAGATTTGGTGAGCAAGTCGAAAGCAGCCTTTTTAAGAAGAAGAAAAAGGTGTTATAATATATGACGGAATACATAACGTGAGGGGAAAGTGTAAACATTGAAGGTTATTAACAGTGAAAACTATCTGGGGAAATGGGGGAGAAACACGTGGTCGAAGAAAGAACGAACGAATAAGAATGAATAAACGAATGAGAACAGAGAAGGAAATGTTTTTTTTTTCTTTTTTTCTTTTTTGTGAGATTTACACAAGGAAGTAGGCTATGGGGTGAAAAGACTGGGAAAACAGAGAACGAAAGTTATTGGATCACAAACGACGGACCGCTGAGAGAAAAACAAAGCCTCAAGGTTGTACAGTGTACACTGTACAAGGCCTCAAGGCACGACACGATTTAACACGATTTTCAATACAGGTATGAAAGATTTGCACCGAAAATCTTCGTCGGGACACAATATACGTACATACACCATAAAATAAATACAGTTATAACGAAAATACAAATGGGAACAATTACTTAACTTCGATTTCAAATCGCTCGCGACGCGGCAAACAGACAATTAATTTATGAAAGATAAACACCGAGAAACTTCCAAGGTGCACACTATAACTTCACACACCGAAAGATAAATACAGTTTCGACAAAATACAATTGTGAACTGACTTAACTTTGAAAACGTGGAGACCGTGTGGAGCTTCGAGAATCCCTGCCACCGTCTCCAAGATTTCGCGAGATCCAAGATCCAAGTTGAGTTGGAAGTCGGGAAACGACAAACTACTGCTAAGCAGGTAGGCTTGGTAGGGTAGTGAAAACTACAAGATGAGTTCAGGTAGCGAAACTCTCAATTAGGAAATTGAGTTTGAAACAGTGAAACTCAAAGGAGAGAAAGAACATTGCAGGCAGTCTCAAGAGAGAAAGGAAGGCCCCACGGCAGGGGGCCAGGCAGAAAGACAGGTAGGGCAGAAAGACAAGTAGCAGGATTTGTAGCAGGACAGGATCCCCGCCACCCCACCTCCACATACCCTCAACCCCCTCAGCCTAGTACGCAAAAGGCCCACCCCCCCCCCCCCCCCAACCAGGTAGAAAATGAAGGACAGGACGTAGTAGGATTCCTACCCACCTCCCGAACCCCCAAATTCCCCACCACCCCTCCTCCTCCCCCCCCATACACCCCATTACTGCTCCCGCCGATCCAACTGCTCCCCCTTCCCATACCCACCCCCTCCACTCCTGGACTATCCCCCCTAGTACCAGGCATTGCAATCCCGACTCACCCATACCCTGTCACCCCATCCTCAACCCCCCCTCCCATCAGAGTCTTGGGTACTGACCGCTCTGTGGAAGCCCCCCCCCCCCCACCCACCACCCAGCATGAATGGAATGAGTGAATGTGTGGTGTCCGATGGTGGTTTTCCTTCCCTCGTGGTGTGTGCTTGTGTATGAAGGAGGTATCGATGGGTACGGAGTTGCGTATTGTTCTCAAAATGGGTGTGTGGTGGTGTGAGGTGTGTTAGAATGTGTTAAGAATGGTGCGGAGGGAACATGAGTGGATGAGGATTGTTGGACGGGATTGTGCAAGGGGACGGGTGTGCTGGCGAGGATCAGGGTGTGTGGTGTGGTGACATCTATTAGAATGTAAATATTGTGTTGTGTAAGATGAAAATATAGATGTTGGTCCGAACACACAATTTATGGCAAATTGGTGAAGCGTGCTGCTGAGTTGCAATGCAAGTGTGTTTTGGAGCCATTTTGGAGTCCGCTCTATGACTGACGGTTTTTGACAAGTCATGTGGTGTGCTCCAGAATGCGGCGTATCGGCCGGCCAAATAATTGTGATTCGCCTGCTCGACGTGCGGGAAAACGTAACGGGTATGCCGATTTTAACGTCTATCCGAGGGTCGACATCCTGATGGTTCCCATTGGATTAAGCCACAATTGATTGGAGTGTTGCTTTAGATTGATCGCGGCTCCGTGGGAGGTGCGTTAAGTTTGGGAATGGAGTTATTGTGCATTCGGGCTGTAGCCGGGCGTGCTTTGAGTCATGTGTGCGCTGTATGAAATGCCTTCAGTTTGGGAGTGGCTGTTGTTGTAGTTGTTGTTGGTTAAATTGGCCGGATGCCGCTGCTGATTGGCTGCTCTCTTGAAGTTCTGAATTCTTGTTGTTTCCGCCCGGTTAAAAGGAGTCCTTTCTTCACCCGCACTTGTGCTGGCATTGAAAACCACTTTTTGCACTTGTGTTAGTGTTGCAAAACCACTTTCCACACTTGTGCTGGCATTGAAGACCACTTTTCACACATGTGCTAGAATTGCAAAACCACTTTCTGCACTTGTGCTGGCGTTGAAAACCACTTTTACACTTGTGTTTGTGTTGCAAAACCACTTTTCGCACTTGTGTTAGTGTTGCAAAACCATTTGTCTCACTTGTGTTGCTGTTGGTAAAACCACTTTTCGCACTTGTGTTTTTGTTGCAAAACCACTTTTCGCACTTGTGCTGGCATTGAAAATCACTATCCAGACTAGAACTTGTGTTGCAAAACCACTTTCTGCACTTATGCTGGCGTTGAAAACCACTTTTACACATGTGTTTGTGTTGCAAAACCATTTGTCTCACTTGTGTTGCTGTTGCAAAACCACTTTTCGCACTTGTGCTGGCATTTAAAACCACTTTCCAGACGAGAGCTTGTGTTGCAGAACCACTTTTCTCACTTGTGCTGGCATTGAAAACCACTTTTTGCACTTGTGTTAGTGTTGCAAAAACACTTTCCACACTTATGCTGGCGTTGAAAACCACTTTTTGCACTTGTGTTAGTGTTGCAAAACCATTTTCCACACTTGAGCTAGTGTTGCAGAACTACTTTCCGCACTTGTGCTGGCATTGAAAACCACTTTTTGCACATCTGCTAGTGTTGAAAACCACTTTTCGCGCTCCTGTTAGTGCTTAAAACCACTTTCTGCACTTGTGTTAGTGTTGCAAAACCATTTGTCTCACTTGTGTTGGTGTTGCAAAACCACTTTTTGCACTTGTGTTAGTGTTGCAAAACCATTTTCCGCACTTGTGCTGGCATTGAAAACCACTTTCCAGACTAGAGCTTGTGTTGCAGAAACACTTTTCTCACTTGCGCTGGCATTGAAAACCACTTTTTGCACTTGTGTTAGTGTTGCAAAACCACTTTCCACACTTGTGCTGGCATTGAAAACCACTTTTCACACATGTGCTAGTATTGCAAAACCACTTTCTGCACTTTTGCTGGCGATGAAAACCACTTTTTGCACATCTGCTAGTGATGAAAACCACTTTTTACGCTCCTGTTAGTGCTCAAAACCACTTTCTGCACTTGTGTTAGATTTGAAAAACCATTTTCCGCACTTGTGCTGGCATTGAAAACCACTTTTTGCATTTGTGTTTGTGTTGCAAAACCACTTTCCACACTTGTGCTGGCATTGAAAACCACTTTTCACACAAGTGCTAGTATTGCAAAACCACTTTCTGCACTTGTGCTGGCATTGAAAACCACGTTTTGCACATCTGCTAGTATTGCAAAACCACTTTTCGCGCTCCTGTTAGTGCTTAAAACCACTTTTTGCACTTGTGTTAGTGTTGCAAAACCATTTGTCTCACATGTGTTGGTGGTGCAAAACCACTTTTTGCACTTGTGTTAGTGTTGCAAAACCATTTTCCGCACTTGTGCTGATGTTTAAAACCACTTTCCACCCTTGAGCTGGTGTTGCAGAACGACTTTCTGCACTTGTGATGGCATTGAAACCACTTTCCACACTTGAGCTTGTGTTGCAGAACCACTTTTCGCACTTGTGCTGGTGTTGAAAATCACCTTTTGCACTTGTTTTATTGTTGCAAAACCATTTGTCTCACTTGTGTTGGTGTTGCAAAACCACTTTTTGCACTTGTGTTAGTGTTGCAAAACCATTTGTCTCACTTGTGTTGCTGTTGCAAAACCACTTTTCGCACTTGTGCTGGTATTGAAAACCACTTTCCAGACAAGAGCTTGTGTTGCAGAACCACTTTTGTCACTTGTGCTGGCATTGAAAACCACTTTTTGCACTTGTGTTAGTGTTGCAAAACCACTTTCGCACTTGTGTTCTTGTTGCAAAAAGCACTTTCCGCACTCGTACTCGCATTCAAAACAACTTACCGGACTTGTGTTAGTGTTGCAAAACGACTAATCACACTTGTGTTAGTGTTGCAAATCCACTTTTCACACTTGCGCTCGTGTTGAAACCCATAATTCGCATTTGTCTTAGTGTTGCAAAACCACTTTTCACACTTGTGTTAGTGTTGCAATACCACTTTTCGCACTTGCGCCAGTGTTGAAAACCACAAATCGCAATTGGGTTAGGGTTGCAAAACCTCTTATCGCACTTGTGCTGGTGTTTAAAACCACTTTCCACACTTGAGCTAGTGTTGCAGAACTACTTTCCGCACATGTACTGGCATTGAAAACCACTTTCCGCACTTGTGTTGCTGTTGCAAATCCACTTTTCGCACTTGTGCTGGCCTTGAAAACCACTTTCCAGACTAGAACTTGTGTTGCAAAACCACTTTCTGCACTTGTGCTGGCGTTGAAAACCACATTTACACATGTGTTTGTGTTGCAAAACCACTTTTCGCACTTGTGTTAGTGTTGCAAAACCATTTGTCTCACTTGTGTTGCTGTTGCAAAACCACTTTTCGCACTTGTGCTGGCACTGAAAACCACTTTCCAGACTAGAGCTTCTGTTGCAGAACCACTTTTCTCACTTGTGCTGGCATTGAAAACCACTTTTTGCCCTTGTGTTAGTGTTGCAAAACCACTTTCCACACTTGTTCTGGCATTGAAAACCACTTTTCGCACTTGCGCCAGTGTTGAAAACCACAAATCGCAATTGGGTTAGTGTTGCAAAACTACTTTTACACTTGTGTTTTTGTTGCAAAACCATTTCCCGCACTTGTGCTGGTTTTTAAAACCACTTTCCACACTTGACCTAGTGTTGCAGAACTACTTTCCACACTTGTGCTGGCATTGAAAACCACTTTTTGCACTTGTGTTAGTGTTGCAAAACCACTTTCCACACTTGTGCTGGCATTGAAAACCACTTTTCACACATGTGCTAGTATTGCAAAACCATTTGTCTCACTTGTGTTCGTGTTGCAAAACCACTTTTCGCACTTGCGCCAGTGTTGAAAACCACAAATCGCAATTGGGTTAGTGTTGCAAAACCACTTTTACACTTGTGTTTTTGTTGCAAAACCACTTTTCGCACTTGTGTTAGAGTTGCAAAACCATTTTTCTCACTTGCGTTGCTGTTGCAAAACCACTTTTCACACATGTGCTGGCATTGAAAACCACTTTCCAGACTAGAGCTTGTGTTGCAGAACCACTTTTCTCACTTGTGCTGGCATTGAAAACCACTTTTTGCACTTGTGTTAGTGTTGCAAAACCATTTGTCTCACTTGTGTTGCTGTTGGAAAACCACTTTTCGCACTTGTGCTGGCATTTAAAACCACTTTCCAGACTAGAGCTTGTGTTGCAGAACCACTTTTCTCACTTGTGCTGGCATTGAAAACCACTTTTTGCACTTGCGTTAGTGTTGCAAAAACACTTTCCACACTTGTGTTTTTGTTGCAAAACCACTTTTCTCACTTGTGTTAGTGTTGCAAAACCATTTGTCTCACTTGCGTTGCTGTTGCAAAACCACTTTTCGCACATGTGCTGGCATTGAAAACCACTTTCCAGAATGGAGCTTGTGTTGCAGGACCACTTTTCTCACTTATGCTGGCATTGAAAAACACTTTATGCACTTGTGTCAGTGTTGCAAAACTATTTGTCTCACTTGTGTTGCTGTTGCAAAACCACTTTTCGCACATGTGCTGGCATTTAAAACCACTTTCCAGACTAGAGCTTGTGTTGCAGAACCACTTTTCTCACTTGTGCTGGCATTGAAAACCACTTTTTGCACTTGTGTTAGTGTTGCAAAAACACTTTCCACACTTGTGCTGGTGTTTAAAACCACTTTCCACACTTGAGCTAGTTTTGCAGAACTACTTTCCGCACTTGTGCTGGCATTGAAAACCACTTTCCGTCCTTGTGTTGCTGTTGCAAAACCACTTTTCGCACGTGTGCTGGCATTGAAAACCACTTTCCAGACTAGAGCTTGTGTTGCAGAACCACTTTTGTCACTTGTGCTGGCATTGAAAACCACTTTTTGCACATCTGCTCATGTTGAAAACCACTTTTCGTGCTCCTGTTAGTGCTTAAAACCACTTTCTGCACTTGTGTTAGAATTGCAAAACCATTTTCCGCACTTGTGCTGGCATTGAAAACCACTTTTTGCACTTGTGTTTGTGTTGCAAAACCACTTTCCACACTTGTGCTGGCATTGAAAACCACTTTTCACACAAGTGCAAGTATTGCAAAACCACTTTCTGCACTTGTGCTGGCATTGAAAACCACGTTTTGCGCATCTGCTAGTGTTGAAAACCACTTTTCGCGCTCCTGATAGTGCTTAAAACCACTTTTTGCACTTGTGTTAGTGTTGCAAAACCATTTGTCTCACATGTGTTGGTGGTGAAAAACCACTTTTTGCACTTGTGTTTGTGTTGCAAAACCATTTTCCGCACTTGTGCTGGTGTTTAAAACCACTTTCCACCCTTGAGCTAGTGTTGCAGAACGACTTTCTGCACTTGTGATGGCATTGAAACCACTTTCCACACTTGAGCTTGTGTTGCAGAACCACTTTTCGCACTTGTGCTGGCGTTGAAAATCACCTTTTGCACTTGTTGTATTGTTGCAAAAGCATTTGTCTCACTTGTGTTGGTGTTCCAAAACCACTTTTTGCACTTGTGTTAGTGTTGCAAAACCATTTGTCTCACTTGTGTTGCTGTTGCAAAACCACTTTTCGCACTTGTGCTGGTATTGAAAACCACTTTCCAGACAAGAGCTTGTGTTGCAGAACCACTTTTGTCACTTGTGCTGGCATTGAAAACCACTTTTTGCACTTGTGTTAGTGTTGCAAAACCACTTTCGCACTTGTGTTGTTGTTGCAAAAAGCACTTTCCGCACTCGTACTGGCATTCAAAACAACTTACCGGACTTGTGTTCGTGTTGCAAAACGACTAATCACACTTGTGTTAGTGGTGCAAATCCACTTTTCACACTTGCGCTCGTGTTGAAAACCATAATTCGCATTTGTATTAGTGTTGCAAAACCACTTTTCACACTTGTGTTAGTGTTGCAATACCACTTTTCGCACTTGCGCCAGTGTTGAAAACCACAAATCTCAATTGGGTTAGGGTTGCAAAACCTCTTATCGCACTTGTGCTGGTGTTTAAAACCACTTTCCACACTTGAGCTAGTGTTGCAGAACTACTCTCCGCACTTGTGTTGGCATTGAGAACCACTTTCCGCACTTGTGTTGCTGTTGCAAACCCACTTTTCGCACTTGTGCTGGCCTTGAAAACCACTTTCCAGACTAGAACTTGTGTTGCAAAACCACTTTCTGCACTTGTGCTGGCGTTGAAAACCACTTTTACACATGTGTTTGTGTTGCAAAACCACTTTTCGCACTTGAGCTAGTGTTGCAGAACTACTTTCCGCACTTGTGCTGGCATTGAAAACCACTTTTTGCACATCTGCTAGTGTTGAAAACCACTTTTCGCGCTCCTGTTAGTGCTTAAAACCACTTTCTGCACTTGTGTTAGTGTTGCAAAACCATTTGTCTCACTTGTGTTGGTGTTGCAAAACCACTTTTTGCACTTGTGTTAGTGTTGCAAAACCATTTTCCGCACTTGTGCTGGCATTGAAAACCACTTTCCAGACTAGAGCTTGTGTTGCAGAAACACTTTTCTCACTTGCGCTGGCATTGAAAACCACTTTTTGCACTTGTGTTAGTGTTGCAAAACCACTTTCCACACTTGTGCTGGCATTGAAAACCACTTTTCACACATGTGCTAGTATTGCAAAACCACTTTCTGCACTTTTGCTGGCGATGAAAACCACTTTTTGCACATCTGCCAGTGATGAAAACCACTTTTTACGCTCCTGTTAGTGCTCAAAACCACTTTCTGCACTTGTGTTAGATTTGCAAAACCATTTTCCGCACTTGTGCTGGCATTGAAAACCACTTTTTGCATTTGTGTTTGTGTTGCAAAACCACTTTCCACACTTGTGCTGGCATTGAAAACCACTTTTCACACAAGTGCTAGTATTGCAAAACCACTTTCTGCACTTGTGCTGGCATTGAAAACCACGTTTTGCACATCTGCTAGTGTTGAAAACCACTTTTCGCGCTCCTGTTAGTGCTTAAAACCACTTTTTGCACTTGTGTTAATGTTGCAAAACCATTTGTCTCACATGTGTTGGTGGTGCAAAACCACTTTTTGCACTTGTGTTAGTGTTGCAAAACCATTTTCCGCACTTGTGCTGATGTTTAAAACCACTTTCCACCCTTGAGCTGGTGTTGCAGAACGACTTTCTGCACTTGTGATGGCATTGAAACCAATTTCCACACTTGAGCTTGTGTTGCAGAACCACTTTTCGCACTTGTGCTGGCGTTGAAAATCACCTTTTGCACTTGTTTTATTGTTGCAAAACCATTTGTCTCACTTGTGTTGGTGTTGCAAAACCACTTTTTGCACTTGTGTTAGTGTTGCAAAACCATTTGTCTCACTTGTGTTGCTGTTGCAAAACCACTTTTCGCACTTGTGCTGGTATTGAAAACCACTTTCCAGACAAGAGCTTGTGTTGCAGAACCACTTTTGTCACTTGTGCTGGCATTGAAAACCACTTTTTGCACTTGTGTTAGTGTTGCAAAACCACTTTCGCACTTGTGTTCTTGTTGCAAAAAGCACTTTCCGCACTCGTACTGGCATTCAAAACAACTTACCGGACTTGTGTTAGTGTTGCAAAACGACTAATCACACTTGTGTTAGTGTTGCAAATCCACTTTTCACACTTGCGCTCGTGTTGAAACCCATAATTCGCATTTGTCTTAGTGTTGCAAAACCACTTTTCACACTTGTGTTAGTGTTGCAATACCACTTTTCGCACTTGCGCCAGTGTTGAAAACCACAAATCGCAATTGGGTTAGGGTTGCAAAACCTCTTATCTCACTTGTGCTGGTGTTTAAAACCACTTTCCACACTTGAGCTAGTGTTGCAGAACTACTTTCCGCACATGTACTGGCATTGAAAACCACTTTCCGCACTTGTGTTGCTGTTGCAAATCCACTTTTCGCACTTGTGCTGGCCTTGAAAACCACTTTCCAGACTAGAACTTGTGTTGCAAAACCACTTTCTGCACTTGTGCTGGCGTTGAAAACCACATTTACACATGTGTTTGTGTTGCAAAACCACTTTTCGCACTTGTGTTAGTGTTGCAAAACCATTTGTCTCACTTGTGTTGCTGTTGCAAAACCACTTTTCGCACTTGTGCTGGCACTGAAAACCACTTTCCAGACTAGAGCTTCTGTTGCAGAACCACTTTTCTCACTTGTGCTGGCATTGAAAACCACTTTTTGCCCTTGTGTTAGTGTTGCAAAACCACTTTCCACACTTGTTCTGGCATTGAAAACCACTTTTCACACATGTGCTAGTATTGCAAAACCATTTGTCTCACTTGTGTTCGTGTTGCAAAACCACTTTTCGCACTTGCGCCAGTGTTGAAAACCACAAATCGCAATTGGGTTAGTGTTGCAAAACTACTTTTACACTTGTGTTTTTGTTGCAAAACCATTTCCCGCACTTGTGCTGGTTTTTAAAACCACTTTCCACACTTGACCTAGTGTTGCAGAACTACTTTCCACACTTGTGCTGGCATTGAAAACCACTTTTTGCACTTGTGTTAGTGTTGCAAAACCACTTTCCACACTTGTGCTGGCATTGAAAACCACTTTTCACACATGTGCTAGTATTGGAAAACCATTTGTCTCACTTGTGTTCGTGTTGCAAAACCACTTTTCGCACTTGCGCCAGTGTTGAAAACCACAAATCGCAATTGGGTTAGTGTTGCAAAACCACTTTTACACTTGTGTTTTTGTTGCAAAACCACTTTTCGCACTTGTGTTAGAGTTGCAAAACCATTTTTCTCACTTGCGTTGCTGTTGCAAAACCACTTTTCACACATGTGCTGGCATTGAAAACCACTTTCCAGACTAGAGCTTGTGTTGCAGAACCACTTTTCTCACTTGTGCTGGCATTGAAAACCACTTTTTGCACTTGTGTTAGTGTTGCAAAACCATTTGTCTCACTTGTGTTGCTGTTGGAAAACCACTTTTCGCACTTGTGCTGGCATTTAAAACCACTTTCCAGACTAGAGCTTGTGTTGCAGAACCACTTTTCTCACTTGTGCTGGCATTGAAAACCACTTTTTGCACTTGCGTTAGTGTTGCAAAAACACTTTCCACACTTGTGTTTTTGTTGCAAAACCACTTTTCTCACTTGTGTTAGTGTTGCAAAACCATTTGTCTCACTTGCGTTGCTGTTGCAAAACCATTTTCGCACATGTGCTGGCATTGAAAACCACTTTCCAGAATAGAGCTTGTGTTGTAGGACCACTTTTCTCACTTATGCTGGCATTGAAAAACACTTTATGCACTTGTGTCAGTGTTGCAAAACCATTTGTCTCACTTGTGTTGCTGTTGCAAAACCACTTTTCGCACATGTGCTGGCATTTAAAACCACTTTCCAGACTAGAGCTTGTGTTGCAGAACCACTTTTCTCACTTGTGCTGGCATTGAAAACCACTTTTTGCACTTGTGTTAGTGTTGCAAAAACACTTTCCACACTTGTGCTGGTGTTTAAAACCACTTTCCACACTTGAGTTGTTTTGCAGAACTACTTTCCGCACTTGTGCTGGCATTGAAAACCACTTTCCGTCCTTGTGTTGCTGTTGCAAAACCACTTTTCGCACGTGTGCTGGCATTGAAAACCACTTTCCAGACTAGAGCTTGTGTTGCAGAACCACTTTTGTCACTTGTGCTGGCATTGAAAACCACTTTTTGCACATCTGCTCATGTTGAAAACCACTTTTCGTGCTCCTGTTAGTGCTTAAAACCACTTTCTGCACTTGTGTTAGAATTGCAAAACCATTTTCCGCACTTGTGCTGGCATTGAAAACCACTTTTTGCACTTGTGTTTGTGTTGCAAAACCACTTTCCACACTTGTGCTGGCATTGAAAACCACTTTTCACACAAGTGCAAGTATTGCAAAACCACTTTCTGCACTTGTGCTGGCATTGAAAACCACGTTTTGCGCATCTGCTAGTGTTGAAAACCACTTTTCGCGCTCCTCATAGTGCTTAAAACCACTTTTTGCACTTGTGTTAGTGTTGCAAAACCATTTGTCTCACATGTGTTGGTGGTGAAAAACCACTTTTTGCACTTGTGTTAGTGTTGCAAAACCATTTTCCGCACTTGTGCTGGTGTTTAAAACCACTTTCCACCCTTGAGCTAGTGTTGCAGAACGACTTTCTGCACTTGTGATGGCATTGAAACCAATTTCCACACTTGAGCTTGTGTTGCAGAACCACTTTTCGCACTTGTGCTGGCGTTGAAAATCACCTTTTGCACTTGTTGTATTGTTGCAAAACCATTTGTCTCACTTGTGTTGGTGTTCCAAAACCACTTTTTGCACTTGTGTTAGTGTTGCAAAACCATTTGTCTCACTTGTGTTGCTGTTGCAAAACCACTTTTCGCACTTGTGCTGGTATTGAAAACCACTTTCCAGACAAGAGCTTGTGTTGCAGAACCACTTTTGTCACTTGTGCTGGCATTGAAAACCACTTTTTGCACTTGTGTTAGTGTTGCAAAACCACTTTCGCACTTGTGTTGTTGTTGCAAAAAGCACTTTCCGCACTCGTACTGGCATTCAAAACAACTTACCGGACTTGTGTTCGTGTTGCAAAACGACTAATCACACTTGTGTTAGTGGTGCAAATCCACTTTTCACACTTGCGCTCGTGTTGAAAACCATAATTCGCATTTGTCTTAGTGTTGCAAAACCACTTTTCACACTTGTGTTAGTGTTGCAATACCACTTTTCGCACTTGCGCCAGTGTTGAAAACCACAAATCTCAATTGGGTTAGGGTTGCAAAACCTCTTATCGCACTAGTGCTGGTGTTTAAAACCACTTTCCACACTTGAGCTAGTGTTGCAGAACTACTCTCCGCACTTGTGTTGGCATTGAGAACCACTTTCCGCACTTGTGTTGCTGTTGCAAAACCACTTTTCGCACTTGTGCTGGCCTTGAAAACCACTTTCCAGACTAGAACTTGTGTTGCAAAACCACTTTCTGCACTTGTGCTGGCGTTGAAAACCACTTTTACACATGTGTTTGTGTTGCAAAACCACTTTTCGCACTTGTTTTAGTGTTGCAAAAACATTTGTCTCACTTGTGTTGCTGTTGCAAAACCACTTTTCGCACTTGCGCCAGTGTTGAAAACCACAAATCGCAATTGGGTTGGGGTTGCAAAACCTCTTATCGCACTTGTGCTGGTGTTTAAAACCACTTTCCACACTTGAGCTAGTGTTGCAGAACTACTTTCCGCACTTGTGCTGGCATTGAAAACCACTTTCCGCACTTGTGTTGCTGTTGCAAAACCACTTTTCGCACTTGTGCTGGCCTTGAAAATCACTATCCAGACAAGAACTTGTGTTGCAAAACCACTTTCTGCACTTATGCTGGCGTTGAAAACCACTTTTACACATGTGTTTGTGTTGCAAAACCATTTGTCTCACTTGTGTTGCTGTTGCAAAACCACTTTTCGCACTTGTGCTGGCATTTAAAACTACTTTCCAGACGAGAGCTTGTGTTGCAGAACCACTTTTCTCACTTGTGCTGGCATTGAAAACCACTTTTTGCACTTGTGTTAGTGTTGCAAAAACACTTTCCACACTTATGCTGGCGTTGAAAACCACTTTTTGCACTTGTGTTAGTGTTGCAAAACCATTTTCCGCACTTGTGCTGGTGTTTAAAACCACTTTCCACACTTGAGCTGGTGTTGCAGAACTACTTTCCGCACTTGTGCTGGCATTGAAAACCACTTTTTGCACATCTGCTATTGTTGAAAACCACTTTTCGCGCTCCTGTTAGTGCTTAAAACCACTTTCTGCACTTGTGTTAGTGTTGCAAAACCATTTGTCTCACTTGTGTTGGTGTTGCAAAACCACTTTTTGCACTTGTGTTAGTGTTGCAAAACCATTTTCCGCACTTGTGCTGGCATTGAAAACCACTTTCCAGACTAGAGCTTGTGTTGCAGAAACACTTTTCTCACTTGCGCTGGCATTGAAAACCACTTTTTGCACTTGTGTTAGTGTTGCAAAACCACTTTCCACACTTGTGCTGGCATTGAAAACCACTTTTCACACATGTGCTAGTATTGCAAAATCACTTTCTGCACTTTTGCTGGCGATGAAAACCACTTTTTGCACATCTGCTAGTGATGAAAACCACTTTTTACGCTCCTGTTAGTGCTCAAAACCACTTTCTGCACTTGTGTTAGATTTGCAAAACCATTTTCCGCACTTGTGCTGGCATTGAAAACCACTTTTTGCATTTGTGTTTGTGTTGCAAAACCACTTTCCACACTTGTGCTGGCATTGAAAACCACTTTTCACACAAGTGCTAGTATTGCAAAACCACTTTCTGCACTTGTGCTGGCATTGAAAACCACGTTTTGCACATCTGCTAGTGTTGAAAACCACTTTTCGCGCTCCTGTTAGTGCTTAAAACCACTTTTTGCACTTGTGTTAGTGTTGCAAAACCATTTGTCTCACATGTGTTGGTGGTGCAAAACCACTTTTTGCACTTGTGTTAGTGTTGCAAAACCATTTTCCGCACTTGTGCTGATGTTTAAAACCACTTTCCACCCTTGAGCTGGTGTTGCAGAACGACTTTCTGCACTTGTGATGGCATTGAAACCACTTTCCACACTTGAGCTTGTGTTGCAGAACCACTTTTCGCACTTGTGCTGGCGTTGAAAATCACCTTTTGCACTTGTTTTATTGTTGCAAAACCATTTGTCTCACTTGTGTTGGTGTTGCAAAACCACTTTTTGCACTTGTGTTAGTGTTGCAAAACCATTTGTCTCACTTGTGTTGCTGTTGCAAAACCACTTTTCGCACTTGTGCTGGTATTGAAAACCACTTTCCAGACAAGAGCTTGTGTTGCAGAACCACCTTTGTCACTTGTGCTGGCATTGAAAACCACTTTTTGCACTTGTGTTAGTGTTGCAAAACCACTTTCGCACTTGTGTTCTTGTTGCAAAAAGCACTTTCCGCACTCGTACTGGCATTCAAAACAACTTACCGGACTTGTGTTAGTGTTGCAAAACGACTAATCACACTTGTGTTAGTGTTGCAAATCCACTTTTCACACTTGCGCTCGTGTTGAAACCCATAATTCGCATTTGTCTTAGTGTTGCAAAACCACTTTTCACACTTGTGTTAGTGTTGCAATACCACTTTTCGCACTTGCGCCAGTGTTGAAAACCACAAATCGCAATTGGGTTAGGGTTGCAAAACCTCTTATCGCACTTGTGCTGGTGTTTAAAACCACTTTCCACACTTGAGCTAGTGTTGCAGAACTACTTTCCGCACATGTGCTGGCATTGAAAACCACTTTCCGCACTTGTGTTGCTGTTGCAAATCCACTTTTCGCACTTGTGCTGGCCTTGAAAACCACTTTCCAGACTAGAACTTGTGTGGCAAAACCACTTTCTGCACTTGTGCTGGCGTTGAAAACCACATTTACACATGTGTTTGTGTTGCAAAACCACTTTTCGCACTTGTGTTAGTGTTGCAAAACCATTTGTCTCACTTGTGTTGCTGTTGCAAAACCACTTTTCGCACTTGTGCTGGCACTGAAAACCACTTTCCAGACTAGAGCTTCTGTTGCAGAACCACTTTTCTCACTTGTGCTGGCATTGAAAACCACTTTTTGCCCTTGTGTTAGTGTTGCAAAACCACTTTCCACACTTGTTCTGGCATTGAAAACCACTTTTCACACATGTGCTAGTATTGCAAAACCATTTGTCTCACTTGTGTTCGTGTTGCAAAACCACTTTTCGCACTTGCGCCAGTGTTGAAAACCACAAATCGCAATTGGGTTAGTGTTGCAAAACTACTTTTACACTTGTGTTTTTGTTGCAAAACCATTTTCCGCACTTGTGCTGGTTTTTAAAACCACTTTCCACACTTGACCTAGTGTTGCAGAACTACTTTCCACACTTGTGCTGGCATTGAAAACCACTTTTTGCACTTGTGTTAGTGTTGCAAAACCACTTTCCACACTTGTGCTGGCATTGAAAACCACTTTTCACACATGTGCTAGTATTGTAAAACCATTTGTCTCACTTGTGTTCGTGTTGCAAAACCACTTTTCGCACTTGCGCCAGTGTTGAAAACCACAAATCGCAATTGGGTTAGTGTTGCAAAACCACTTTTACACTTGTGTTTTTGTTGCAAAACCACTTTTCGCACTTGTGTTAGAGTTGCAAAACCATTTTTCTCACTTGCGTTGCTGTTGCAAAACCACTTTTCACACATGTGCTGGCATTGAAAACCACTTTCCAGACTAGAGCTTGTGTTGCAGAACCACTTTTCTCACTTGTGCTGGCATTGAAAACCACTTTTTGCACTTGTGTTAGTGTTGCAAAACCATTTGTCTCACTTGTGTTGCTGTTGGAAAACCACTTTTCGCACTTGTGCTGGCATTTAAAACCACTTTCCAGACTAGAGCTTGTGTTGCAGAACCACTTTTCTCACTTGTGCTGGCATTGAAAACCACTTTTTGCACTTGCGTTAGTGTTGCAAAAACACTTTCCACACGAGTGTTTTTGTTGCAAAACCACTTTTCTCACTTGTGTTAGTGTTGCAAAACCATTTGTCTCACTTGCGTTGCTGTTGCAAAACCACTTTTCGCACATGTGCTGGCATTGAAAACCACTTTTTGCACTTGTGTTAGTGTTGCAAAACCACTTTCCACACTTGTGCTGGCGTTGAAAACCACTTTTTGCACTTGCGTTAGTGTTGCAAAACCATTTTCCGCACTTGTGCTGGTGTTTAAAACCACTTTCCACACTTGAGCTGGTGTTGCAGAACTACTTTCCGCACTTGTGCTGGCATTGAAAACCACTTTCCGTCCTTGTGTTGCTGTTGCAAAACCACTTTTCGCACGTGTGCTGGCATTGAAAACCACTTTCCAGACTAGAGCTTGTGTTGCAGAACCACTTTTGTCACTTGTGCTGGCATTGAAAACCACTTTTTGCACATCTGCTCATGTTGAAAACCACTTTTCGTGCTCCTGTTAGTGCTTAAAACCACTTTCTGCACTTGTGTTAGAATTGCAAAACCATTTTCCGCACTTGTGCTGGCATTGAAAACCACTTTTTGCACTTGTGTTTGTGTTGCAAAACCACTTTCCACACTTGTGCTGGCATTGAAAACCACTTTTCACACAAGTGCTAGTATTGCAAAACCACTTTCTGCACTTGTGCTGGCATTGAAAACCACGTTTTGCACATCTGCTAGTGTTGAAAACCACTTTTCGCGCTGCTGATAGTGCTTAAAACCACTTTTTGCACTTGTGTTTTTGTTGCAAAACCACTTTTCTCACTTGTGTTAGTGTTGCAAAACCATTTGTCTCACTTGCGTTGCTGTTGCAAAACCACTTTTCGCACTTGTGCTGGTATTGAAAACCACTTTCCAGACAAGAGCTTGTGTTGCAGAACCACTTTTGTCACTTGTGCTGGCATTGAAAACCACTTTTTGCACTTGTGTTAGTGTTGCAAAACCACTTTCGCACTTGTGTTGTTGTTGCAAAAAGCACTTTCCGCACTCGTACTGGCATTCAAAACAACTTACCGGACTTGTGTTCGTGTTGCAAAACGACTAATCACACTTGTGTTAGTGGTGCAAATCCACTTTTCACACTTGCGCTCGTGTTGAAAACCATAATTCGCATTTGTATTAGTGTTGCAAAACCACTTTTCACACTTGTGTTAGTGTTGCAATACCACTTTTCGCACTTGCGCCAGTGTTGAAAACCACAAATCTCAATTGGGTTAGGGTTGCAAAACCTCTTATCGCACTTGTGCTGGTGTTTAAAACCACTTTCCACACTTGAGCTAGTGTTGCAGAACTACTCTCCGCACTTGTGTTGGCATTGAGAACCACTTTCCGCACTTGTGTTGCTGTTGCAAACCCACTTTTCGCACTTGTGCTGGCCTTGAAAACCACTTTCCAGACTAGAACTTGTGTTGCAAAACCACTTTCTGCACTTGTGCTGGCGTTGAAAACCACTTTTACACATGTGTTTGTGTTGCAAAACCACTTTTCGCACTTGAGCTAGTGTTGCAGAACTACTTTCCGCACTTGTGCTGGCATTGAAAACCACTTTTTGCACATCTGCTAGTGTTGAAAACCACTTTTCGCGCTCCTGTTAGTGCTTAAAACCACTTTCTGCACTTGTGTTAGTGTTGCAAAACCATTTGTCTCACTTGTGTTGGTGTTGCAAAACCACTTTTTGCACTTGTGTTAGTGTTGCAAAACCATTTTCCGCACTTGTGCTGGCATTGAAAACCACTTTCCAGACTAGAGCTTGTGTTGCAGAAACACTTTTCTCACTTGCGCTGGCATTGAAAACCACTTTTTGCACTTGTGTTAGTGTTGCAAAACCACTTTCCACACTTGTGCTGGCATTGAAAACCACTTTTCACACATGTGCTAGTATTGCAAAACCACTTTCTGCACTTTTGCTGGCGATGAAAACCACTTTTTGCACATCTGCTAGTGATGAAAACCACTTTTTACGCTCCTGTTAGTGCTCAAAACCACTTTCTGCACTTGTGTTAGATTTGCAAAACCATTTTCCGCACTTGTGCTGGCATTGAAAACCACTTTTTGCATTTGTGTTTGTGTTGCAAAACCACTTTCCACACTTGTGCTGGCATTGAAAACCACTTTTCACACAAGTGCTAGTATTGCAAAACCACTTTCTGCACTTGTGCTGGCATTGAAAACCACGTTTTGCACATCTGCTAGTGTTGAAAACCACTTTTCGCGCTCCTGTTAGTGCTTAAAACCACTTTTTGCACTTGTGTTAATGTTGCAAAACCATTTGTCTCACATGTGTTGGTGGTGCAAAACCACTTTTTGCACTTGTGTTAGTGTTGCAAAACCATTTTCCGCACTTGTGCTGATGTTTAAAACCACTTTCCACCCTTGAGCTGGTGTTGCAGAACGACTTTCTGCACTTGTGATGGCATTGAAACCAATTTCCACACTTGAGC
The DNA here is from genome assembly GCF_964187855.1 of Myxine glutinosa. Classification (NCBI taxonomy): domain Eukaryota; kingdom Metazoa; phylum Chordata; class Myxini; order Myxiniformes; family Myxinidae; genus Myxine; species Myxine glutinosa. The sequence continues at coordinate 56,711 of NW_027617781.1, forward strand.
TTGTGTTGCAGAACCACTTTTCGCACTTGTGCTGGCGTTGAAAATCACCTTTTGCACTTGTTTTATTGTTGCAAAACCATTTGTCTCACTTGTGTTGGTGTTGCAAAACCACTTTTTGCACTTGTGTTAGTGTTGCAAAACCATTTGTCTCACTTGTGTTGCTGTTGCAAAACCACTTTTCGCACTTGTGCTGGTATTGAAAACCACTTTCCAGACAAGAGCTTGTGTTGCAGAACCACTTTTGTCACTTGTGCTGGCATTGAAAACCACTTTTTGCACTTGTGTTAGTGTTGCAAAACCACTTTCGCACTTGTGTTCTTGTTGCAAAAAGCACTTTCCGCACTCGTACTGGCATTCAAAACAACTTACCGGACTTGTGTTAGTGTTGCAAAACGACTAATCACACTTGTGTTAGTGTTGCAAATCCACTTTTCACACTTGCGCTCGTGTTGAAACCCATAATTCGCATTTGTCTTAGTGTTGCAAAACCACTTTTCACACTTGTGTTAGTGTTGCAATACCACTTTTCGCACTTGCGCCAGTGTTGAAAACCACAAATCGCAATTGGGTTAGGGTTGCAAAACCTCTTATCTCACTTGTGCTGGTGTTTAAAACCACTTTCCACACTTGAGCTAGTGTTGCAGAACTACTTTCCGCACATGTACTGGCATTGAAAACCACTTTCCGCACTTGTGTTGCTGTTGCAAATCCACTTTTCGCACTTGTGCTGGCCTTGAAAACCACTTTCCAGACTAGAACTTGTGTTGCAAAACCACTTTCTGCACTTGTGCTGGCGTTGAAAACCACATTTACACATGTGTTTGTGTTGCAAAACCACTTTTCGCACTTGTGTTAGTGTTGCAAAACCATTTGTCTCACTTGTGTTGCTGTTGCAAAACCACTTTTCGCACTTGTGCTGGCACTGAAAACCACTTTCCAGACTAGAGCTTCTGTTGCAGAACCACTTTTCTCACTTGTGCTGGCATTGAAAACCACTTTTTGCCCTTGTGTTAGTGTTGCAAAACCACTTTCCACACTTGTTCTGGCATTGAAAACCACTTTTCACACATGTGCTAGTATTGCAAAACCATTTGTCTCACTTGTGTTCGTGTTGCAAAACCACTTTTCGCACTTGCGCCAGTGTTGAAAACCACAAATCGCAATTGGGTTAGTGTTGCAAAACTACTTTTACACTTGTGTTTTTGTTGCAAAACCATTTCCCGCACTTGTGCTGGTTTTTAAAACCACTTTCCACACTTGACCTAGTGTTGCAGAACTACTTTCCACACTTGTGCTGGCATTGAAAACCACTTTTTGCACTTGTGTTAGTGTTGCAAAACCACTTTCCACACTTGTGCTGGCATTGAAAACCACTTTTCACACATGTGCTAGTATTGGAAAACCATTTGTCTCACTTGTGTTCGTGTTGCAAAACCACTTTTCGCACTTGCACCAGTGTTGAAAACCACAAATCGCAATTGGGTTAGTGTTGCAAAACCACTTTTACACTTGTGTTTTTGTTGCAAAACCACTTTTCGCACTTGTGTTAGAGTTGCAAAACCATTTTTCTCACTTGCGTTGCTGTTGCAAAACCACTTTTCACACATGTGCTGGCATTGAAAACCACTTTCCAGACTAGAGCTTGTGTTGCAGAACCACTTTTCTCACTTGTGCTGGCATTGAAAACCACTTTTTGCACTTGTGTTAGTGTTGCAAAACCATTTGTCTCACTTGTGTTGCTGTTGGAAAACCACTTTTCGCACTTGTGCTGGCATTTAAAACCACTTTCCAGACTAGAGCTTGTGTTGCAGAACCACTTTTCTCACTTGTGCTGGCATTGAAAACCACTTTTTGCACTTGCGTTAGTGTTGCAAAAACACTTTCCACACTTGTGTTTTTGTTGCAAAACCACTTTTCTCACTTGTGTTAGTGTTGCAAAACCATTTGTCTCACTTGCGTTGCTGTTGCAAAACCATTTTCGCACATGTGCTGGCATTGAAAACCACTTTCCAGAATAGAGCTTGTGTTGTAGGACCACTTTTCTCACTTATGCTGGCATTGAAAAACACTTTATGCACTTGTGTCAGTGTTGCAAAACCATTTGTCTCACTTGTGTTGCTGTTGCAAAACCACTTTTCGCACATGTGCTGGCATTTAAAACCACTTTCCAGACTAGAGCTTGTGTTGCAGAACCACTTTTCTCACTTGTGCTGGCATTGAAAACCACTTTTTGCACTTGTGTTAGTGTTGCAAAAACACTTTCCACACTTGTGCTGGTGTTTAAAACCACTTTCCACACTTGAGTTGTTTTGCAGAACTACTTTCCGCACTTGTGCTGGCATTGAAAACCACTTTCCGTCCTTGTGTTGCTGTTGCAAAACCACTTTTCGCACGTGTGCTGGCATTGAAAACCACTTTCCAGACTAGAGCTTGTGTTGCAGAACCACTTTTGTCACTTGTGCTGGCATTGAAAACCACTTTTTGCACATCTGCTCATGTTGAAAACCACTTTTCGTGCTCCTGTTAGTGCTTAAAACCACTTTCTGCACTTGTGTTAGAATTGCAAAACCATTTTCCGCACTTGTGCTGGCATTGAAAACCACTTTTTGCACTTGTGTTTGTGTTGCAAAACCACTTTCCACACTTGTGCTGGCATTGAAAACCACTTTTCACACAAGTGCAAGTATTGCAAAACCACTTTCTGCACTTGTGCTGGCATTGAAAACCACGTTTTGCGCATCTGCTAGTGTTGAAAACCACTTTTCGCGCTCCTCATAGTGCTTAAAACCACTTTTTGCACTTGTGTTAGTGTTGCAAAACCATTTGTCTCACATGTGTTGGTGGTGAAAAACCACTTTTTGCACTTGTGTTAGTGTTGCAAAACCATTTTCCGCACTTGTGCTGGTGTTTAAAACCACTTTCCACCCTTGAGCTAGTGTTGCAGAACGACTTTCTGCACTTGTGATGGCATTGAAACCAATTTCCACACTTGAGCTTGTGTTGCAGAACCACTTTTCGCACTTGTGCTGGCGTTGAAAATCACCTTTTGCACTTGTTGTATTGTTGCAAAACCATTTGTCTCACTTGTGTTGGTGTTCCAAAACCACTTTTTGCACTTGTGTTAGTGTTGCAAAACCATTTGTCTCACTTGTGTTGCTGTTGCAAAACCACTTTTCGCACTTGTGCTGGTATTGAAAACCACTTTCCAGACAAGAGCTTGTGTTGCAGAACCACTTTTGTCACTTGTGCTGGCATTGAAAACCACTTTTTGCACTTGTGTTAGTGTTGCAAAACCACTTTCGCACTTGTGTTGTTGTTGCAAAAAGCACTTTCCGCACTCGTACTGGCATTCAAAACAACTTACCGGACTTGTGTTCGTGTTGCAAAACGACTAATCACACTTGTGTTAGTGGTGCAAATCCACTTTTCACACTTGCGCTCGTGTTGAAAACCATAATTCGCATTTGTCTTAGTGTTGCAAAACCACTTTTCACACTTGTGTTAGTGTTGCAATACCACTTTTCGCACTTGCGCCAGTGTTGAAAACCACAAATCTCAATTGGGTTAGGGTTGCAAAACCTCTTATCGCACTAGTGCTGGTGTTTAAAACCACTTTCCACACTTGAGCTAGTGTTGCAGAACTACTCTCCGCACTTGTGTTGGCATTGAGAACCACTTTCCGCACTTGTGTTGCTGTTGCAAAACCACTTTTCGCACTTGTGCTGGCCTTGAAAACCACTTTCCAGACTAGAACTTGTGTTGCAAAACCACTTTCTGCACTTGTGCTGGCGTTGAAAACCACTTTTACACATGTGTTTGTGTTGCAAAACCACTTTTCGCACTTGTTTTAGTGTTGCAAAAACATTTGTCTCACTTGTGTTGCTGTTGCAAAACCACTTTTCGCACTTGCGCCAGTGTTGAAAACCACAAATCGCAATTGGGTTGGGGTTGCAAAACCTCTTATCGCACTTGTGCTGGTGTTTAAAACCACTTTCCACACTTGAGCTAGTGTTGCAGAACTACTTTCCGCACTTGTGCTGGCATTGAAAACCACTTTCCGCACTTGTGTTGCTGTTGCAAAACCACTTTTCGCACTTGTGCTGGCCTTGAAAATCACTATCCAGACAAGAACTTGTGTTGCAAAACCACTTTCTGCACTTATGCTGGCGTTGAAAACCACTTTTACACATGTGTTTGTGTTGCAAAACCATTTGTCTCACTTGTGTTGCTGTTGCAAAACCACTTTTCGCACTTGTGCTGGCATTTAAAACTACTTTCCAGACGAGAGCTTGTGTTGCAGAACCACTTTTCTCACTTGTGCTGGCATTGAAAACCACTTTTTGCACTTGTGTTAGTGTTGCAAAAACACTTTCCACACTTATGCTGGCGTTGAAAACCACTTTTTGCACTTGTGTTAGTGTTGCAAAACCATTTTCCGCACTTGTGCTGGTGTTTAAAACCACTTTCCACACTTGAGCTGGTGTTGCAGAACTACTTTCCGCACTTGTGCTGGCATTGAAAACCACTTTTTGCACATCTGCTATTGTTGAAAACCACTTTTCGCGCTCCTGTTAGTGCTTAAAACCACTTTCTGCACTTGTGTTAGTGTTGCAAAACCATTTGTCTCACTTGTGTTGGTGTTGCAAAACCACTTTTTGCACTTGTGTTAGTGTTGCAAAACCATTTTCCGCACTTGTGCTGGCATTGAAAACCACTTTCCAGACTAGAGCTTGTGTTGCAGAAACACTTTTCTCACTTGCGCTGGCATTGAAAACCACTTTTTGCACTTGTGTTAGTGTTGCAAAACCACTTTCCACACTTGTGCTGGCATTGAAAACCACTTTTCACACATGTGCTAGTATTGCAAAATCACTTTCTGCACTTTTGCTGGCGATGAAAACCACTTTTTGCACATCTGCTAGTGATGAAAACCACTTTTTACGCTCCTGTTAGTGCTCAAAACCACTTTCTGCACTTGTGTTAGATTTGCAAAACCATTTTCCGCACTTGTGCTGGCATTGAAAACCACTTTTTGCATTTGTGTTTGTGTTGCAAAACCACTTTCCACACTTGTGCTGGCATTGAAAACCACTTTTCACACAAGTGCTAGTATTGCAAAACCACTTTCTGCACTTGTGCTGGCATTGAAAACCACGTTTTGCACATCTGCTAGTGTTGAAAACCACTTTTCGCGCTCCTGTTAGTGCTTAAAACCACTTTTTGCACTTGTGTTAGTGTTGCAAAACCATTTGTCTCACATGTGTTGGTGGTGCAAAACCACTTTTTGCACTTGTGTTAGTGTTGCAAAACCATTTTCCGCACTTGTGCTGATGTTTAAAACCACTTTCCACCCTTGAGCTGGTGTTGCAGAACGACTTTCTGCACTTGTGATGGCATTGAAACCACTTTCCACACTTGAGCTTGTGTTGCAGAACCACTTTTCGCACTTGTGCTGGCGTTGAAAATCACCTTTTGCACTTGTTTTATTGTTGCAAAACCATTTGTCTCACTTGTGTTGGTGTTGCAAAACCACTTTTTGCACTTGTGTTAGTGTTGCAAAACCATTTGTCTCACTTGTGTTGCTGTTGCAAAACCACTTTTCGCACTTGTGCTGGTATTGAAAACCACTTTCCAGACAAGAGCTTGTGTTGCAGAACCACCTTTGTCACTTGTGCTGGCATTGAAAACCACTTTTTGCACTTGTGTTAGTGTTGCAAAACCACTTTCGCACTTGTGTTCTTGTTGCAAAAAGCACTTTCCGCACTCGTACTGGCATTCAAAACAACTTACCGGACTTGTGTTAGTGTTGCAAAACGACTAATCACACTTGTGTTAGTGTTGCAAATCCACTTTTCACACTTGCGCTCGTGTTGAAACCCATAATTCGCATTTGTCTTAGTGTTGCAAAACCACTTTTCACACTTGTGTTAGTGTTGCAATACCACTTTTCGCACTTGCGCCAGTGTTGAAAACCACAAATCGCAATTGGGTTAGGGTTGCAAAACCTCTTATCGCACTTGTGCTGGTGTTTAAAACCACTTTCCACACTTGAGCTAGTGTTGCAGAACTACTTTCCGCACATGTGCTGGCATTGAAAACCACTTTCCGCACTTGTGTTGCTGTTGCAAATCCACTTTTCGCACTTGTGCTGGCCTTGAAAACCACTTTCCAGACTAGAACTTGTGTGGCAAAACCACTTTCTGCACTTGTGCTGGCGTTGAAAACCACATTTACACATGTGTTTGTGTTGCAAAACCACTTTTCGCACTTGTGTTAGTGTTGCAAAACCATTTGTCTCACTTGTGTTGCTGTTGCAAAACCACTTTTCGCACTTGTGCTGGCACTGAAAACCACTTTCCAGACTAGAGCTTCTGTTGCAGAACCACTTTTCTCACTTGTGCTGGCATTGAAAACCACTTTTTGCCCTTGTGTTAGTGTTGCAAAACCACTTTCCACACTTGTTCTGGCATTGAAAACCACTTTTCACACATGTGCTAGTATTGCAAAACCATTTGTCTCACTTGTGTTCGTGTTGCAAAACCACTTTTCGCACTTGCGCCAGTGTTGAAAACCACAAATCGCAATTGGGTTAGTGTTGCAAAACTACTTTTACACTTGTGTTTTTGTTGCAAAACCATTTTCCGCACTTGTGCTGGTTTTTAAAACCACTTTCCACACTTGACCTAGTGTTGCAGAACTACTTTCCACACTTGTGCTGGCATTGAAAACCACTTTTTGCACTTGTGTTAGTGTTGCAAAACCACTTTCCACACTTGTGCTGGCATTGAAAACCACTTTTCACACATGTGCTAGTATTGTAAAACCATTTGTCTCACTTGTGTTCGTGTTGCAAAACCACTTTTCGCACTTGCGCCAGTGTTGAAAACCACAAATCGCAATTGGGTTAGTGTTGCAAAACCACTTTTACACTTGTGTTTTTGTTGCAAAACCACTTTTCGCACTTGTGTTAGAGTTGCAAAACCATTTTTCTCACTTGCGTTGCTGTTGCAAAACCACTTTTCACACATGTGCTGGCATTGAAAACCACTTTCCAGACTAGAGCTTGTGTTGCAGAACCACTTTTCTCACTTGTGCTGGCATTGAAAACCACTTTTTGCACTTGTGTTAGTGTTGCAAAACCATTTGTCTCACTTGTGTTGCTGTTGGAAAACCACTTTTCGCACTTGTGCTGGCATTTAAAACCACTTTCCAGACTAGAGCTTGTGTTGCAGAACCACTTTTCTCACTTGTGCTGGCATTGAAAACCACTTTTTGCACTTGCGTTAGTGTTGCAAAAACACTTTCCACACGAGTGTTTTTGTTGCAAAACCACTTTTCTCACTTGTGTTAGTGTTGCAAAACCATTTGTCTCACTTGCGTTGCTGTTGCAAAACCACTTTTCGCACATGTGCTGGCATTGAAAACCACTTTTTGCACTTGTGTTAGTGTTGCAAAACCACTTTCCACACTTGTGCTGGCGTTGAAAACCACTTTTTGCACTTGCGTTAGTGTTGCAAAACCATTTTCCGCACTTGTGCTGGTGTTTAAAACCACTTTCCACACTTGAGCTGGTGTTGCAGAACTACTTTCCGCACTTGTGCTGGCATTGAAAACCACTTTCCGTCCTTGTGTTGCTGTTGCAAAACCACTTTTCGCACGTGTGCTGGCATTGAAAACCACTTTCCAGACTAGAGCTTGTGTTGCAGAACCACTTTTGTCACTTGTGCTGGCATTGAAAACCACTTTTTGCACATCTGCTCATGTTGAAAACCACTTTTCGTGCTCCTGTTAGTGCTTAAAACCACTTTCTGCACTTGTGTTAGAATTGCAAAACCATTTTCCGCACTTGTGCTGGCATTGAAAACCACTTTTTGCACTTGTGTTTGTGTTGCAAAACCACTTTCCACACTTGTGCTGGCATTGAAAACCACTTTTCACACAAGTGCTAGTATTGCAAAACCACTTTCTGCACTTGTGCTGGCATTGAAAACCACGTTTTGCACATCTGCTAGTGTTGAAAACCACTTTTCGCGCTGCTGATAGTGCTTAAAACCACTTTTTGCACTTGTGTTTTTGTTGCAAAACCACTTTTCTCACTTGTGTTAGTGTTGCAAAACCATTTGTCTCACTTGCGTTGCTGTTGCAAAACCACTTTTCGCACATGTGCTGGCATTGAAAACCACTTTCCAGAATAGAGCTTGTGTTGCAGGACCACTTTTCTCACTTATGCTGGCATTGAAAAACACTTTATGCACTTGTGTCAGTGTTGCAAAACCATTTGTCTCACTTGTGTTGCTGTTGCAAAACCACTTTTCGCACATGTGCTGGCATTTAAAACCACTTTCCAGACTAGAGCTTGTGTTGCAGAACCACTTTTCTCACTTGTGCTGGCATTGAAAACCACTTTTTGCACTTCTGTTAGTGTTGCAAAACCACTTTCCACACTTGTGCTGGCGTTGAAAACCACTTTTTGCACTTGCGTTAGTGTTGCAAAACCATTTTCCGCACTTGTGCTAGTGTTGCAGAACTACTTTCCGCACTTGTGCTGGCATGGAAAACCACTTTCCGTCCTTGTGTTACTGTTGCAAAACCACTTTTCGCACGTGTGCTGGCATTGAAAACCACGTTTTGCACATCTGCTAGTGTTGAAAACCACTTTTCGCGCTCCTGATAGTGCTTAAAACCACTTTTTGCACTTGTGTTAGTGTTGCAAAACCATTTGTCTCACATGTGTTGGTGGTGAAAAACCACTTTTCGCACTTGTGTTAGTGTTGCAAAACCATTTTCCGCACTTGTGCTGGTGTTTAAAACCACTTTCCACCCTTGAGCTAGTGTTGCAGAACGACTTTCTGCACTTGTGATGGCATTGAAACCACTTTCCACACTTGAGCTTGTGTTGCAGAACCACTTTTCGCACTTGTGCTGGCGTTGAAAATGACCTTTTGCACTTGTTGTATTGTTGCAAAACCATTTGTCTCACTTGTGTTGGTGTTCCAAAACCACTTTTTGCACTTGTGTTAGTGTTGCAAAACCATTTGTCTCACTTGTGTTGCTGTTGCAAAACCACTTTTCGCACTTGTGCTGGTATTGAAAACCACTTTCCAGACTAGAACTTGTGTTGCAGAACCACTTTTGTCACTTGTGCTGGCATTGAAAACCACTTTTTGCACTTGTGTTAGTGTTGCAAAACCACTTTCGCACTTGCGCTCATGTTGAAAACCATAATTCGCATTTGTCTTAGTGTTACAAAACCACTTTTCACACTTGTGTTAGTGTTGCAATACCACTTTTCGCACTTGCGCCAGTGTTGAAAACCACAAATCGCAATTGGGTTAGGGTTGCAAAACCTCTTATCGCACTTGTGCTGGTGTTTAAAACCACTTTCCACACTTGAGCTAGTGTTGCAGAACTACTTTCCGCACTTGTGCTGGCATTGAGAACCACTTTCCGCACTTGTGTTGCTGTTGCAAAACCACTTTTCGCACTTGTGCTGGCCTTGAAAACCACTTTCCAGACTAGAACTTGTGTTGCAAAACCACTTTCTGCACTTGTGCTGGCGTTGAAAACCACTTTTACACATGTGTTTGTGTTGCAAAACCACTTTTCGCACTTGTTTTAGTGTTGCAAAACCATTTGTCTCACTTGTGTTGCTGTTGCAAAACCACTTTTCGCACTTGTGCTGGCACTGAAAACCACTTTCCAGACTAGAGCTTCTGTTGCAGAACCACTTTTCTCACTTGTGCTGGCATTGAAAACCACTTTTTGCCCTTGTGTTAGTGTTGCAAAACCACTTTCCACACTTGTTCTGGCATTGAAAACCACTTTTCACACATGTGCTAGCATTGCAAAACCATTTGTCTCACTTGTGTTCGTGTTGCAAAACCACTTTTCGCACTTGCGCCAGTGTTGAAAACCACAAATCGCAATTGGGTTAGAGTTGCAAAACTACTTTTACACTTGTGTTTTTGTTGCAAAACCATTTTCCGCACTTGTGCTGGTTTTTGAAACCACTTCCCACACTTGACCTAGTGTTGCAGAACTACTTTCCGCACTTGTGCTGGCATTGAAAACCACTTTTTGCACTTGTGTTCGTGTTGCAAAACCACTTTTCGCACTTGCGCCAGTGTTGAAAACCACAAATCGCAATTGGGTTAGTGTTGCAAAATCACTTTTACACTTGTGTTTTTGTTGCAAAACCACTTTTCGCACTTGTGTTAGAGTTGCAAACCCATTTTTCTCACTTGCGTTGCTGTTGCGAAACCACTTTTCGCACATGTGCAGGCATTGAAAACCACTTTCCAGAATAGAGCTTATGTTGCAGAACCACTTTTCTCACTTATGCTGGCATTGAAAACCACTTTTTGCACTTGTGTTAGTGTTGCAAAACCATTTGTCTCACTTGTGTTGCTGTTGGAAAACCACTTTTCGCACTTGTGCTGGCATTTAAAACCACTTTCCAGACTAGAGCTTGTGTTGCAGAACCACTTTTCTCACCTGTGCTGGCATTGAAACCACTTTTTGCACTTGTGTTAGTGTTGCAAAAACACTTTCCACACTTGTGTTTTTGTTGCAAAACCACTTTTCTTACTTCTGTTAGTGTTGCAAAACCATTTGTCTCACTTGCGTTGCTGTTGCAAAACCACTTTTCGCACCTGTGCTGGCATTGAAAACCACTTTCCAGAATAGAGCTTGTGTTGCAGAACCACTTTTCTCACTTATGCTGGCATTGAAAACCACTTTATGCACTTGTGTCAGTGTTGCAAAACCATTTGTCTCACTTGTGTTGCTGTTGCAATACCACTTTTCACACTTGTGCTGGCATTTAAAACCACTTTCCAGACTAGAGCTTGTGTTGCAGAACCACTTTTCTCACTTGTGCTGGCATTGAAAACCACTTTTTGCACTTGTGTTAGTGTTGCAAAACCACTTTCCACACTTGTGCTGGCGATGAAAACCACTTTTTGCACTTGCATTAGTGTTGCAAAACCATTTTCCGCACTTGTGCTGCTGTTTAAAACCACTTTCCACACTTGAGCTAGTTTTGCAGAACTACTTTCCGCACTTGTGCTGGCATTGAAAACCACTTTCCGTCCTTGTGTTGCTGTTGCAAAACCACTTTTCGCACGTGTGCTGACATTGAAAACCACTTTCCAGACTAGAGCTTGTGTTGCAGAACCACTTTTGTCACTTGTGCTGGCATTGAAAACCACTTTTTGCACATCTGCTCATGTTGAAAACCACATTTCGTGCTCCTGTTAGTGCTTAAAACCACTTTCTGCACTTGTGTTAGAATTGCAAAACCATTTTCCGCACTTGTGCTGGCATTGAAAACCACTTTTTGCACTTGTGTTTATGTTGTAAAACCACTTTCCACACTTGTGCTGGCATTGAAAACCACTTTTCACACAAGTGCTAGTATTGCAAAACCACTTTCTGCACTTGTGCTGGCATTGAAAACCACGTTTTGCACATCTGCTAGTGTTGAAAACCACTTTTCGCGCTCCTGATAGTGCTTAAAACCACTTTTTGCACTTGTGTTAGTGTTGCAAACCATTTGTCTCACATGTGTTGGTGGTGCAAAACCACTTTTTGCACTTGTGTTAGTGTTGCAAAACCATTTTCCGCACTTGTGCTGGTGTTTAAAACCACTTTCCACCCTTGAGCTAGTGTTGCAGAACGACTTTCTGCACTTGTGATGGCATTGAAACCACTTTCCACACTTGAGCTTGTGTTGCAGAACCACTATTCGCACTTGTGCTGGCGTTGAAAATCACCTTTTGCACTTGTTGTGTTGTTGCAAAACCATTTGTCTCACTTGTGTTGGTGTTGCAAAACCACTTTTTGCACTTGTGTTAGTGTTGCAAAACCATTTGTCTCACTTGTGTTGCTGTTGCAAAACCACTTTTCGCACTTGTGCTGGTATTGAAAACGACTTTCCAGACAATAGCTTGTGTTGCAGAACCACTTTTGTCACTTGTGCTGGCATTGAAAACCACTTTTTGCACTTGTGTTAGTGTTGCAAAACCACTTTCGCACTTGTGTTGTTGTTGCAAAAAGCACTTTCCGCACTCGTACTGGCATTCAAAACAACTTACCGGACTTGTGTTAGTGTTGCAAAACGACTAATCACACTTGTGTTAGTGTTGCAAATCCACTTTTCACACTTGCGCTCGTGTTGAAAACCATAATTCGCATTTGTCTTAGTGTTGCAAAACCACTTTTCACACTTGTGTTAGTGTTGCAATACCACTTTTCGCACTTGCGCCAGTGTTGAAAACCACAAATCGCAATTGGGTTGGGGTTGCAAAACCTCTTATCGCACTTGTGCTGGTGTTTAAAACCACTTTCCACACTTGAGCTAGTGTTGCAGAACTACTTTCCGCACTTGTGCTGGCATTGAAAACCACTTTCCGCACTTGTGTTGCTGTTGCAAAACCACTTTTCGCACTTGTGCTGGCCTTGAAAATCACTATCCAGACTAGAACTTGTGTTGCAAAACCACTTTCTGCACTTATGCTGGCGTTGAAAACCACTTTTACACATGTGTTTGTGTTGCAAAACCATTTGTCTCACTTGTGTTGCTGTTGCAAAACCACTTTTCGCACTTGTGCTGGCATTTAAAACCACTTTCCAGACGAGAGCTTGTGTTGCAGAACCACTTTTCTCACTTGTGCTGGCATTGAAAACCACTTTTTGCACTTGTGTTAGTGTTGCAAAAACACTTTCCACACTTATGCTGGCGTTGAAAACCACTTTTTGCACTTGTGTTAGTGTTGCAAAACCATTTTTCGCACTTGTGCTGGTGTTTAAAACCACTTTCCACACTTGAGCTAGTGTTGCAGAACTACTTTCCACACTTGTGCTGGCATTGAAAACCACTTTTTGCACATCTGCTAGTGTTGAAAACCACTTTTCGCGCTCCTGTTAGTGCTTAAAACCACTTTCTGCACTTGTGTTAGTGTTGCAAAACCATTTGTCTCACTTGTGTTGGTGTTGCAAAACCACTTTTTGCACTTGTGTTAGTGTTGCAAAACCATTTTCCGCACTTGTGCTGGCATTGAAAACCACTTTCCAGACTAGAGCTTGTGTTGCAGAAACACTTTTCTCACTTGCGCTGGCATTGAAAACCACTTTTTGCACTTGTGTTAGTGTTGCAAAACCACTTTCCACACTTGTGCTGGCATTGAAAACCACTTTTCACACATGTGCTAGTATTGCAAAACCACTTTCTGCACTTTTGCTGGCGATGAAAACCACTTTTTGCACATCTGCTAGTGATGAAAACCACTTTTTACGCTCCTGTTAGTGCTCAAAACCACTTTCTGCACTTGTGTTAGATTTGCAAAACCATTTTCCGCACTTGTGCTGGCATTGAAAACCACTTTTTGCATTTGTGTTTGTGTTGCAAAACCACTTTCCACACTTGTGCTGGCATTGAAAACCACTTTTCACACAAGTGCTAGTATTGCAAAACCACTTTCTGCAGTTGTGCTGGCATTGAAAACCACGTTTTGCACATCTGCTAGTGTTGAAAAGCACTTTTCGCGCTCCTGTTAGTGCTTAAAACCACTTTTTGCACTTGTGTTAGTGTTGCAAAACCATTTGTCTCACATGTGTTGGTGGTGCAAAACCACTTTTTGCACTTGTGTTAGTGTTGCAAAACCATTTTCCGCACTTGTGCTGATGTTTAAAACCACTTTCCACCCTTGAGCTGGTGTTGCAGAACGACTTTCTGCACTTGTGATGGCATTGATACCACTTTCCACACTTGAGCTTGTGTTGCAGAACCACTTTTCGCACTTGTGCTGGCGTTGAAAATCACCTTTTGCACTTGTTTTATTGTTGCAAAACCATTTGTCTCACTTGTGTTGGTGTTGCAAAACCACTTTTTGCACTTGTGTTAGTGTTGCAAAACCATTTGTCTCACTTGTGTTGCTGTTGCAAAACCACTTTTCGCACTTGTGCTGGTATTGAAAACCACTTTCCAGACAAGAGCTTGTGTTGCAGAACCACTTTTGTCACTTGTGCTGGCATTGAAAACCACTTTTTGCACTTGTGTTAGTGTTGCAAAACCACTTTCGCACTTGTGTTCTTGTTGCAAAAAGCACTTTCCGCACTCGTACTGGCATTCAAAACAACTTACCGGACTTGTGTTAGTGTTGCAAAACGACTAATCACACTTGTGTTAGTGTTGCAAATCCACTTTTCACACTTGTGCTCGTGTTGAAACCCATAATTCGCATTTGTCTTAGTGTTGCAAAACCACTTTTCACACTTGTGTTAGTGTTGCAATACCACTTTTCGCACTTGCGCCAGTGTTGAAAACCACAAATCGCAATTGGGTTAGGGTTGCAAAACCTCTTATCGCACTTGTGCTGGTGTTTAAAACCACTTTCCACACTTGAGCTAGTGTTGCAGAACTACTTTCCGCACATGTGCTGTAATTGAAAACCACTTTCCGCACTTGTGTTGCTGTTGCAAATCCACTTTTCGCACTTGTGCTGGCCTTGAAAACCACTTTCCAGACTAGAACTTGTGTTGCAAAACCACTTTCTGCACTTGTGCTGGCGTTGAAAACCACATTTACACATGTGTTTGTGTTGCAAAACCATTTGTCTCACTTGTGTTGCTGTTGCAAAACCACTTTTCGCACTTGTGCTGGCACTGAAAACCACTTTCCAGACTAGAGCTTCTGTTGCAGAACCACTTTTCTCACTTGTGCTGGCATTGAAAACCACTTTTTGCCCTTGTGTTAGTGTTGCAAAACCACTTTCCACACTTGTTCTGGCATTGAAAACCACTTTTCACACATGTGCTAGTATTGCAAAACCATTTGTCTCACTTGTGTTCGTGTTGCAAAACCACTTTTCGCACTTGCGCCAGTGTTGAAAACCACAAATCGCAATTGGGTTAGAGTTGCAAAACTACTTTTACACTTGTGTTTTTGTTGCAAAACCATTTTCCGCACTTGTGCTGGTTTTTGAAACCACTTCCCACACTTGACCTAGTGTTGCAGAACTACTTTCCGCACTTGTGCTGGCATTGAAAACCACTTTTTGCACTTGTGTTCGTGTTGCAAAACCACTTTTCGCACTTGCGCCAGTGTTGAAAACCACAAATCGCAATTGGGTTAGTGTTGCAAAATCACTTTTACACTTGTGTTTTTGTTGCAAAACCACTTTTCGCACTTGTGTTAGAGTTGCAAACCCATTTTTCTCACTTGCGTTGCTGTTGCGAAACCACTTTTCGCACATGTGCAGGCATTGAAAACCACTTTCCAGAATAGAGCTTATGTTGCAGAACCACTTTTCTCACTTATGCTGGCATTGAAAACCACTTTTTGCACTTGTGTTAGTGTTGCAAAACCATTTGTCTCACTTGTGTTGCTGTTGGAAAACCACTTTTCGCACTTGTGCTGGCATTTAAAACCACTTTCCAGACTAGAGCTTGTGTTGCAGAACCACTTTTCTCACCTGTGCTGGCATTGAAACCACTTTTTGCACTTGTGTTAGTGTTGCAAAAACACTTTCCACACTTGTGTTTTTGTTGCAAAACCACTTTTCTTACTTCTGTTAGTGTTGCAAAACCATTTGTCTCACTTGCGTTGCTGTTGCAAAACCACTTTTCGCACATGTGCTGGCATTGAAAACCACTTTCCAGAATAGAGCTTGTGTTGCAGAACCACTTTTCTCACTTATGCTGGCATTGAAAACCACTTTATGCACTTGTGTCAGTGTTGCAAAACCATTTGTCTCACTTGTGTTGCTGTTGCAATACCACTTTTCACACTTGTGCTGGCATTTAAAACCACTTTCCAGGCTAGAGCTTGTGTTGCAGAACCACTTTTCTCACTTGTGCTGGCATTGAAAACCACTTTTTGCACTTGTGTTAGTGTTGCAAAACCACTTTCCACACTTGTGCTGGCGATGAAAACCACTTTTTGCACTTGCATTAGTGTTGCAAAACCATTTTCCGCACTTGTGCTGCTGTTTAAAACCACTTTCCACACTTGAGCTAGTTTTGCAGAACTACTTTCCGCACTTGTGCTGGCATTGAAAACCACTTTCCGTCCTTGTGTTGCTGTTGCAAAACCACTTTTCGCACGTGTGCTGACATTGAAAACCACTTTCCAGACTAGAGCTTGTGTTGCAGAACCACTTTTGTCACTTGTGCTGGCATTGAAAACCACTTTTTGCACATCTGCTCATGTTGAAAACCACATTTCGTGCTCCTGTTAGTGCTTAAAACCACTTTCTGCACTTGTGTTAGAATTGCAAAACCATTTTCCGCACTTGTGCTGGCATTGAAAACCACTTTTTGCACTTGTGTTTATGTTGTAAAACCACTTTCCACACTTGTGCTGGCATTGAAAACCACTTTTCACACAAGTGCTAGTATTGCAAAACCACTTTCTGCACTTGTGCTGGCATTGAAAACCACGTTTTGCACATCTGCTAGTGTTGAAAACCACTTTTCGCGCTCCTGATAGTGCTTAAAACCACTTTTTGCACTTGTGTTAGTGTTGCAAACCATTTGTCTCACATGTGTTGGTGGTGCAAAACCACTTTTTGCACTTGTGTTAGTGTTGCAAAACCATTTTCCGCACTTGTGCTGGTGTTTAAAACCACTTTCCACCCTTGAGCTAGTGTTGCAGAACGACTTTCTGCACTTGTGATGGCATTGAAACCACTTTCCACACTTGAGCTTGTGTTGCAGAACCACTATTCGCACTTGTGCTGGCGTTGAAAATCACCTTTTGCACTTGTTGTGTTGTTGCAAAACCATTTGTCTCACTTGTGTTGGTGTTGCAAAACCACTTTTTGCACTTGTGTTAGTGTTGCAAAACCATTTGTCTCACTTGTGTTGCTGTTGCAAAACCACTTTTCGCACTTGTGCTGGTATTGAAAACGACTTTCCAGACAATAGCTTGTGTTGCAGAACCACTTTTGTCACTTGTGCTGGCATTGAAAACCACTTTTTGCACTTGTGTTAGTGTTGCAAAACCACTTTCGCACTTGTGTTGTTGTTGCAAAAAGCACTTTCCGCACTCGTACTGGCATTCAAAACAACTTACCGGACTTGTGTTAGTGTTGCAAAACGACTAATCACACTTGTGTTAGTGTTGCAAATCCACTTTTCACACTTGCGCTCGTGTTGAAAACCATAATTCGCATTTGTCTTAGTGTTGCAAAACCACTTTTCACACTTGTGTTAGTGTTGCAATACCACTTTTCGCACTTGCGCCAGTGTTGAAAACCACAAATCGCAATTGGGTTGGGGTTGCAAAACCTCTTATCGCACTTGTGCTGGTGTTTAAAACCACTTTCCACACTTGAGCTAGTGTTGCAGAACTACTTTCCGCACTTGTGCTGGCATTGAAAACCACTTTCCGCACTTGTGTTGCTGTTGCAAAACCACTTTTCGCACTTGTGCTGGCCTTGAAAATCACTATCCAGACTAGAACTTGTGTTGCAAAACCACTTTCTGCACTTATGCTGGCGTTGAAAACCACTTTTACACATGTGTTTGTGTTGCAAAACCATTTGTCTCACTTGTGTTGCTGTTGCAAAACCACTTTTCGCACTTGTGCTGGCATTTAAAACCACTTTCCAGACGAGAGCTTGTGTTGCAGAACCACTTTTCTCACTTGTGCTGGCATTGAAAACCACTTTTTGCACTTGTGTTAGTGTTGCAAAAACACTTTCCACACTTATGCTGGCGTTGAAAACCACTTTTTGCACTTGTGTTAGTGTTGCAAAACCATTTTTCGCACTTGTGCTGGTGTTTAAAACCACTTTCCACACTTGAGCTAGTGTTGCAGAACTACTTTCCACACTTGTGCTGGCATTGAAAACCACTTTTTGCACATCTGCTAGTGTTGAAAACCACTTTTCGCGCTCCTGTTAGTGCTTAAAACCACTTTCTGCACTTGTGTTAGTGTTGCAAAACCATTTGTCTCACTTGTGTTGGTGTTGCAAAACCACTTTTTGCACTTGTGTTAGTGTTGCAAAACCATTTTCCGCACTTGTGCTGGCATTGAAAACCACTTTCCAGACTAGAGCTTGTGTTGCAGAAACACTTTTCTCACTTGCGCTGGCATTGAAAACCACTTTTTGCACTTGTGTTAGTGTTGCAAAACCACTTTCCACACTTGTGCTGGCATTGAAAACCACTTTTCACACATGTGCTAGTATTGCAAAACCACTTTCTGCACTTTTGCTGGCGATGAAAACCACTTTTTGCACATCTGCTAGTGATGAAAACCACTTTTTACGCTCCTGTTAGTGCTCAAAACCACTTTCTGCACTTGTGTTAGATTTGCAAAACCATTTTCCGCACTTGTGCTGGCATTGAAAACCACTTTTTGCATTTGTGTTTGTGTTGCAAAACCACTTTCCACACTTGTGCTGGCATTGAAAACCACTTTTCACACAAGTGCTAGTATTGCAAAACCACTTTCTGCAGTTGTGCTGGCATTGAAAACCACGTTTTGCACATCTGCTAGTGTTGAAAAGCACTTTTCGCGCTCCTGTTAGTGCTTAAAACCACTTTTTGCACTTGTGTTAGTGTTGCAAAACCATTTGTCTCACATGTGTTGGTGGTGCAAAACCACTTTTTGCACTTGTGTTAGTGTTGCAAAACCATTTTCCGCACTTGTGCTGATGTTTAAAACCACTTTCCACCCTTGAGCTGGTGTTGCAGAACGACTTTCTGCACTTGTGATGGCATTGATACCACTTTCCACACTTGAGCTTGTGTTGCAGAACCACTTTTCGCACTTGTGCTGGCGTTGAAAATCACCTTTTGCACTTGTTTTATTGTTGCAAAACCATTTGTCTCACTTGTGTTGGTGTTGCAAAACCACTTTTTGCACTTGTGTTAGTGTTGCAAAACCATTTGTCTCACTTGTGTTGCTGTTGCAAAACCACTTTTCGCACTTGTGCTGGTATTGAAAACCACTTTCCAGACAAGAGCTTGTGTTGCAGAACCACTTTTGTCACTTGTGCTGGCATTGAAAACCACTTTTTGCACTTGTGTTAGTGTTGCAAAACCACTTTCGCACTTGTGTTCTTGTTGCAAAAAGCACTTTCCGCACTCGTACTGGCATTCAAAACAACTTACCGGACTTGTGTTAGTGTTGCAAAACGACTAATCACACTTGTGTTAGTGTTGCAAATCCACTTTTCACACTTGCGCTCGTGTTGAAACCCATAATTCGCATTTGTCTTAGTGTTGCAAAACCACTTTTCACACTTGTGTTAGTGTTGCAATACCACTTTTCGCACTTGCGCCAGTGTTGAAAACCACAAATCGCAATTGGGTTAGGGTTGCAAAACCTCTTATCGCACTTGTGCTGGTGTTTAAAACCACTTTCCACACTTGAGCTAGTGTTGCAGAACTACTTTCCGCACATGTGCTGTAATTGAAAACCACTTTCCGCACTTGTGTTGCTGTTGCAAATCCACTTTTCGCACTTGTGCTGGCCTTGAAAACCACTTTCCAGACTAGAACTTGTGTTGCAAAACCACTTTCTGCACTTGTGCTGGCGTTGAAAACCACATTTACACATGTGTTTGTGTTGCAAAACCATTTGTCTCACTTGTGTTGCTGTTGCAAAACCACTTTTCGCACTTGTGCTGGCACTGAAAACCACTTTCCAGACTAGAGCTTCTGTTGCAGAACCACTTTTCTCACTTGTGCTGGCATTGAAAACCACTTTTTGCCCTTGTGTTAGTGTTGCAAAACCACTTTCCACACTTGTTCTGGCATTGAAAACCACTTTTCACACATGTGCTAGTATTGCAAAACCATTTGTCTCACTTGTGTTCGTGTTGCAAAACCACTTTTCGCACTTGCGCCAGTGTTGAAAACCACAAATCGCAATTGGGTTAGAGTTGCAAAACTACTTTTACACTTGTGTTTTTGTTGCAAAACCATTTTCCGCACTTGTGCTGGTTTTTGAAACCACTTCCCACACTTGACCTAGTGTTGCAGAACTACTTTCCGCACTTGTGCTGGCATTGAAAACCACTTTTTGCACTTGTGTTCGTGTTGCAAAACCACTTTTCGCACTTGCGCCAGTGTTGAAAACCACAAATCGCAATTGGGTTAGTGTTGCAAAATCACTTTTACACTTGTGTTTTTGTTGCAAAACCACTTTTCGCACTTGTGTTAGAGTTGCAAACCCATTTTTCTCACTTGCGTTGCTGTTGCGAAACCACTTTTCGCACATGTGCAGGCATTGAAAACCACTTTCCAGAATAGAGCTTATGTTGCAGAACCACTTTTCTCACTTATGCTGGCATTGAAAACCACTTTTTGCACTTGTGTTAGTGTTGCAAAACCATTTGTCTCACTTGTGTTGCTGTTGGAAAACCACTTTTCGCACTTGTGCTGGCATTTAAAACCACTTTCCAGACTAGAGCTTGTGTTGCAGAACCACTTTTCTCACCTGTGCTGGCATTGAAACCACTTTTTGCACTTGTGTTAGTGTTGCAAAAACACTTTCCACACTTGTGTTTTTGTTGCAAAACCACTTTTCTTACTTCTGTTAGTGTTGCAAAACCATTTGTCTCACTTGCGTTGCTGTTGCAAAACCACTTTTCGCACCTGTGCTGGCATTGAAAACCACTTTCCAGAATAGAGCTTGTGTTGCAGAACCACTTTTCTCACTTATGCTGGCATTGAAAACCACTTTATGCACTTGTGTCAGTGTTGCAAAACCATTCGTCTCACTTGTGTTGCTGTTGCAATACCACTTTTCACACTTGTGCTGGCATTTAAAACCACTTTCCAGACTAGAGCTTGTGTTGCAGAACCACTTTTCTCACTTGTGCTGGCATTGAAAACCACTTTTTGCACTTGTGTTAGTGTTGCAAAACCACTTTCCACACTTGTGCTGGCGATGAAAACCACTTTTTGCACTTGCATTAGTGTTGCAAAACCATTTTCCGCACTTGTGCTGCTGTTTAAAACCACTTTCCACACTTGAGCTAGTTTTGCAGAACTACTTTCCGCACTTGTGCTGGCATTGAAAACCACTTTCCGTCCTTGTGTTGCTGTTGCAAAACCACTTTTCGCACGTGTGCTGACATTGAAAACCACTTTCCAGACTAGAGCTTGTGTTGCAGAACCACTTTTGTCACTTGTGCTGGCATTGAAAACCACTTTTTGCACATCTGCTCATGTTGAAAACCACATTTCGTGCTCCTGTTAGTGCTTAAAACCACTTTCTGCACTTGTGTTAGAATTGCAAAACCATTTTCCGCACTTGTGCTGGCATTGAAAACCACTTTTTGCACTTGTGTTTATGTTGTAAAACCACTTTCCACACTTGTGCTGGCATTGAAAACCACTTTTCACACAAGTGCTAGTATTGCAAAACCACTTTCTGCACTTGTGCTGGCATTGAAAACCACGTTTTGCACATCTGCTAGTGTTGAAAACCACTTTTCGCGCTCCTGATAGTGCTTAAAACCACTTTTTGCACTTGTGTTAGTGTTGCAAACCATTTGTCTCACATGTGTTGGTGGTGCAAAACCACTTTTTGCACTTGTGTTAGTGTTGCAAAACCATTTTCCGCACTTGTGCTGGTGTTTAAAACCACTTTCCACCCTTGAGCTAGTGTTGCAGAACGACTTTCTGCACTTGTGATGGCATTGAAACCACTTTCCACACTTGAGCTTGTGTTGCAGAACCACTATTCGCACTTGTGCTGGCGTTGAAAATCACCTTTTGCACTTGTTGTGTTGTTGCAAAACCATTTGTCTCACTTGTGTTGGTGTTGCAAAACCACTTTTTGCACTTGTGTTAGTGTTGCAAAACCATTTGTCTCACTTGTGTTGCTGTTGCAAAACCACTTTTCGCACTTGTGCTGGTATTGAAAACGACTTTCCAGACAATAGCTTGTGTTGCAGAACCACTTTTGTCACTTGTGCTGGCATTGAAAACCACTTTTTGCACTTGTGTTAGTGTTGCAAAACCACTTTCGCACTTGTGTTGTTGTTGCAAAAAGCACTTTCCGCACTCGTACTGGCATTCAAAACAACTTACCGGACTTGTGTTAGTGTTGCAAAACGACTAATCACACTTGTGTTAGTGTTGCAAATCCACTTTTCACACTTGCGCTCGTGTTGAAAACCATAATTCGCATTTGTCTTAGTGTTGCAAAACCACTTTTCACACTTGTGTTAGTGTTGCAATACCACTTTTCGCACTTGCGCCAGTGTTGAAAACCACAAATCGCAATTGGGTTGGGGTTGCAAAACCTCTTATCGCACTTGTGCTGGTGTTTAAAACCACTTTCCACACTTGAGCTAGTGTTGCAGAACTACTTTCCGCACTTGTGCTGGCATTGAAAACCACTTTCCGCACTTGTGTTGCTGTTGCAAAACCACTTTTCGCACTTGTGCTGGCCTTGAAAATCACTATCCAGACTAGAACTTGTGTTGCAAAACCACTTTCTGCACTTATGCTGGCGTTGAAAACCACTTTTACACATGTGTTTGTGTTGCAAAACCATTTGTCTCACTTGTGTTGCTGTTGCAAAACCACTTTTCGCACTTGTGCTGGCATTTAAAACCACTTTCCAGACGAGAGCTTGTGTTGCAGAACCACTTTTCTCACTTGTGCTGGCATTGAAAACCACTTTTTGCACTTGTGTTAGTGTTGCAAAAACACTTTCCACACTTATGCTGGCGTTGAAAACCACTTTTTGCACTTGTGTTAGTGTTGCAAAACCATTTTTCGCACTTGTGCTGGTGTTTAAAACCACTTTCCACACTTGAGCTAGTGTTGCAGAACTACTTTCCACACTTGTGCTGGCATTGAAAACCACTTTTTGCACATCTGCTAGTGTTGAAAACCACTTTTCGCGCTCCTGTTAGTGCTTAAAACCACTTTCTGCACTTGTGTTAGTGTTGCAAAACCATTTGTCTCACTTGTGTTGGTGTTGCAAAACCACTTTTTGCACTTGTGTTAGTGTTGCAAAACCATTTTCCGCACTTGTGCTGGCATTGAAAACCACTTTCCAGACTAGAGCTTGTGTTGCAGAAACACTTTTCTCACTTGCGCTGGCATTGAAAACCACTTTTTGCACTTGTGTTAGTGTTGCAAAACCACTTTCCACACTTGTGCTGGCATTGAAAACCACTTTTCACACATGTGCTAGTATTGCAAAACCACTTTCTGCACTTTTGCTGGCGATGAAAACCACTTTTTGCACATCTGCTAGTGATGAAAACCACTTTTTACGCTCCTGTTAGTGCTCAAAACCACTTTCTGCACTTGTGTTAGATTTGCAAAACCATTTTCCGCACTTGTGCTGGCATTGAAAACCACTTTTTGCATTTGTGTTTGTGTTGCAAAACCACTTTCCACACTTGTGCTGGCATTGAAAACCACTTTTCACACAAGTGCTAGTATTGCAAAACCACTTTCTGCAGTTGTGCTGGCATTGAAAACCACGTTTTGCACATCTGCTAGTGTTGAAAAGCACTTTTCGCGCTCCTGTTAGTGCTTAAAACCACTTTTTGCACTTGTGTTAGTGTTGCAAAACCATTTGTCTCACATGTGTTGGTGGTGCAAAACCACTTTTTGCACTTGTGTTAGTGTTGCAAAACCATTTTCCGCACTTGTGCTGATGTTTAAAACCACTTTCCACCCTTGAGCTGGTGTTGCAGAACGACTTTCTGCACTTGTGATGGCATTGATACCACTTTCCACACTTGAGCTTGTGTTGCAGAACCACTTTTCGCACTTGTGCTGGCGTTGAAAATCACCTTTTGCACTTGTTTTATTGTTGCAAAACCATTTGTCTCACTTGTGTTGGTGTTGCAAAACCACTTTTTGCACTTGTGTTAGTGTTGCAAAACCATTTGTCTCACTTGTGTTGCTGTTGCAAAACCACTTTTCGCACTTGTGCTGGTATTGAAAACCACTTTCCAGACAAGAGCTTGTGTTGCAGAACCACTTTTGTCACTTGTGCTGGCATTGAAAACCACTTTTTGCACTTGTGTTAGTGTTGCAAAACCACTTTCGCACTTGTGTTCTTGTTGCAAAAAGCACTTTCCGCACTCGTACTGGCATTCAAAACAACTTACCGGACTTGTGTTAGTGTTGCAAAACGACTAATCACACTTGTGTTAGTGTTGCAAATCCACTTTTCACACTTGCGCTCGTGTTGAAACCCATAATTCGCATTTGTCTTAGTGTTGCAAAACCACTTTTCACACTTGTGTTAGTGTTGCAATACCACTTTTCGCACTTGCGCCAGTGTTGAAAACCACAAATCGCAATTGGGTTAGGGTTGCAAAACCTCTTATCGCACTTGTGCTGGTGTTTAAAACCACTTTCCACACTTGAGCTAGTGTTGCAGAACTACTTTCCGCACATGTGCTGTAATTGAAAACCACTTTCCGCACTTGTGTTGCTGTTGCAAATCCACTTTTCGCACTTGTGCTGGCCTTGAAAACCACTTTCCAGACTAGAACTTGTGTTGCAAAACCACTTTCTGCACTTGTGCTGGCGTTGAAAACCACATTTACACATGTGTTTGTGTTGCAAAACCATTTGTCTCACTTGTGTTGCTGTTGCAAAACCACTTTTCGCACTTGTGCTGGCACTGAAAACCACTTTCCAGACTAGAGCTTCTGTTGCAGAACCACTTTTCTCACTTGTGCTGGCATTGAAAACCACTTTTTGCCCTTGTGTTAGTGTTGCAAAACCACTTTCCACACTTGTTCTGGCATTGAAAACCACTTTTCACACATGTGCTAGTATTGCAAAACCATTTGTCTCACTTGTGTTCGTGTTGCAAAACCACTTTTCGCACTTGCGCCAGTGTTGAAAACCACAAATCGCAATTGGGTTAGTGTTGCAAAACTACTTTTACACTTGTGTTTTTGTTGCAAAACCATTTTCCGCACTTGTGCTGGTTTTTAAAACCACTTTCCACACTTGACCTAGTGTTGCAGAACTACTTTCCACACTTGTGCTGGCATTGAAAACCACTTTTTGCACTTGTGTTAGTGTTGCAAAACCACTTTCCACACTTGTGCTGGCATTGAAAACCACTTTTCACACATGTGCTAGTATTGCAAAACCATTTGTCTCACTTGTGTTCGTGTTGCAAAACCACTTTTCGCACTTGCGCCAGTGTTGAAAACCACAAATTGCAATTGGGTTAGTGTTGCAAAACCACTTTTACACTTGTGTTTTTGTTGCAAAACCACTTTTCGCACTTGTGTTAGAGTTGCAAAACCATTTTTCTCACTTGCGTTGCTGTTGCAAAACCACTTTTCACACATGTGCTGGCATTGAAAACCACTTTCCAGACTAGAGCTTGTGTTGCAGAACCACTTTTCTCACTTGTGCTGGCATTGAAAACCACTTTTTGCACTTGTGTTAGTGTTGCAAAACCATTTGTCTCACTTGTGTTGCTGTTGGAAAACCACTTTTCGCACTTGTGCTGGCATTTAAAACCACTTTCCAGACTAGAGCTTGTGTTGCAGAACCACTTTTCTCACTTGTGCTGGCATTGAAAACCACTTTTTGCACTTGCGTTAGTGTTGCAAAAACACTTTCCACACTAGTGTTTTTGTTGCAAAACCACTTTTCTCACTTGTGTTAGTGTTGCAAAACCATTTGTCTCACTTGCGTTGCTGTTGCAAAACCACTTTTCGCACATGTGCTGGCATTGAAAACCACTTTTTGCACTTGTGTTAGTGTTGCAAAACCACTTTCCACACTTGTGCTGGCGTTGAAAACCACTTTTTGCACTTGCGTTAGTGTTGCAAAACCATTTTCCGCACTTGTGCTGGTGTTTAAAACCACTTTCCACACTTGAGCTGGTGTTGCAGAACTACTTTCCGCACTTGTGCTGGCATTGAAAACCACTTTCCGTCCTTGTGTTGCTGTTGCAAAACCACTTTTCGCACGTGTGCTGGCATTGAAAACCACTTTCCAGACTAGAGCTTGTGTTGCAGAACCACTTTTTTCACTTGTGCTGGCATTGAAAACCACTTTTTGCACATCTGCTCATGTTGAAAACCACTTTTCGTGCTCCTGTTAGTGCTTAAAACCACTTTCTGCACTTGTGTTAGAATTGCAAAACCATTTTCCGCACTTGTGCTGGCATTGAAAACCACTTTTTGCACTTGTGTTTGTGTTGCAAAACCACTTTCCACACTTGTGCTGGCATTGAAAACCACTTTTCACACAAGTGCTAGTATTGCAAAACCACTTTCTGCACTTGTGCTGGCATTGAAAACCACGTTTTGCACATCTGCTAGTGTTGAAAACCACTTTTCGCGCTGCTGATAGTGCTTAAAACCACTTTTTGCACTTGTGTTTTTGTTGCAAACCACTTTTCTCACTTGTGTTAGTGTTGCAAAACCATTTGTCTCACTTGCGTTGCTGTTGCAAAACCACTTTTCGCACATGTGCTGGCATTGAAAACCACTTTCCAGAATAGAGCTTGTGTTGCAGGACCACTTTTCTCACTTATGCTGGCATTGAAAAACACTTTATGCACTTGTGTCAGTGTTGCAAAACCATTTGTCTCACTTGTGTTGCTGTTGCAAAACCACTTTTCGCACATGTGCTGGCATTTAAAACCACTTTCCAGACTAGAGCTTGTGTTGCAGAACCACTTTTCTCACTTGTGCTGGCATTGAAAACCACTTTTTGCACTTCTGTTAGTGTTGCAAAACCACTTTCCACACTTGTGCTGGCGTTGAAAACCACTTTTTGCACTTGCGTTAGTGTTGCAAAACCATTTTCCGCACTTGTGCTAGTGTTGCAGAACTACTTTCCGCACTTGTGCTGGCATGGAAAACCACTTTCCGTCCTTGTGTTACTGTTGCAAAACCACTTTTCGCACGTGTGCTGGCATTGAAAACCACTTTTCACACAAGTGCAAGTATTGCAAAACCACTTTCTGCACTTGTGCTGGCATTGAAAACCACGTTTTGCACATCTGCTAGTGTTGAAAACCACTTTTCGCGCTCCTGATAGTGCTTAAAACCACTTTTTGCACTTGTGTTAGTGTTGCAAAACCATTTGTCTCACATGTGTTGGTGTTCCAAAACCACTTTTTGCACTTGTGTTAGTGTTGCAAAACCATTTGTCTCACTTGTGTTGCTGTTGCAAAACCACTTTTCGCACTTGTGCTGGTATTGAAAACCACTTTCCAGACTAGAACTTGTGTTGCAGAACCACTTTTGTCACTTGTGCTGGCATTGAAAACCACTTTTTGCACTTGTGTTAGTGTTGCAAAACCACTTTCGCACTTGCGCTCATGTTGAAAACCATAATTCGCATTTGTCTTAGTGTTGCAAAACCACTTTCCACACTTGAGCTAGTTTTGCAGAACTACTTTCCGCACTTGTGCTGGCATTGAAAACCACTTTCCTTCCTTGTGTTGCTGTTGCAAAACCACTTTTCGCACGTGTGCTGGCATTGAAAACCACTTTCCAGACTAGAGCTTGTGTTGCAGAACCACTTTTGTCACTTGTGCTGGCATTGAAAACCACTTTTTGCACATCTGCTCATGTTGAAAACCACTTTTCGTGCTCCTGTTAGTGCTTAAAACCACTTTCTGCACTTGTGTTAGAATTGCAAAACCATTTTCCGCACTTGTGCTGGCATTGAAAACCACTTTTCACACAAGTGCAAGTATTGCAAAACCACTTTCTGCACTTGTGCTGGCATTGAAAACCACGTTTTGCGCATCTGCTAGTGTTGAAAACCACTTTTCGTGCTCCTGTTAGTGCTTAAAACCACTTTTTGCACTTGTGTTTGTGTTGCAAAACCACTTTCCACACTTGTGCTGGCATTGAAAACCACTTTTCACACAAGTGCAAGTATTGCAAAACCACTTTCTGCACTTGTGCTGGCATTGAAAACCACGTTTTGCGCATCTGCTAGTGTTGAAAACCACTTTTCGCGCTCCTGATAGTGCTTAAAACCACTTTTTGCACTTGTGTTAGTGTTGCAAAACCATTTGTCTCACATGTGTTGGTGGTGAAAAACCACTTTTTGCACTTGTGTTAGTGTTGCAAAACCATTTTCCGCACTTGTGCTGGTGTTTAAAACCACTTTCCACCCTTGAGCTAGTGTTGCAGAACGACTTTCTGCACTTGTGATGGCATTGAAACCACTTTCCACACTTGAGCTTGTGTTGCAGAACCACTTTTCGCACTTGTGCTGGCGTTGAAAATCACCTTTTGCACTTGTTGTATTGTTGCAAAAGCATTTGTCTCACTTGTGTTGGTGTTCCAAAACCACTTTTTGCACTTGTGTTAGTGTTGCAAAACCATTTGTCTCACTTGTGTTGCTGTTGCAAAACCACTTTTCGCACTTGTGCTGGTATTGAAAACCACTTTCCAGACAAGAGCTTGTGTTGCAGAACCACTTTTGTCACTTGTGCTGGCATTGAAAACCACTTTTTGCACTTGTGTTAGTGTTGCAAAACCACTTTCGCACTTGTGTTGTTGTTGCAAAAAGCACTTTCCGCACTCGTACTGGCATTCAAAACAACTTACCGGACTTGTGTTCGTGTTGCAAAACGACTAATCACACTTGTGTTAGTGGTGCAAATCCACTTTTCACACTTGCGCTCGTGTTGAAAACCATAATTCGCATTTGTCTTAGTGTTGCAAAACCACTTTTCACACTTGTGTTAGTGTTGCAATACCACTTTTCGCACTTGCAAAAGTGTTGAAAACCACAAATCGCAATTGGGTTAGGGTTGCAAAACCTCTTATCGCACTTGTGCTGGTGTTTAAAACCACTTTCCACACTTGAGCTAGTGTTGCAGAACTACTCTCCGCACTTGTGTTGGCATTGAGAACCACTTTCCGCACTTGTGTTGCTGTTGCAAAACCACTTTTCGCACTTGTGCTGGCCTTGAAAACCACTTTCCAGACTAGAACTTGTGTTGCAAAACCACTTTCTGCACTTGTGCTGGCGTTGAAAACCACTTTTACACATGTGTTTGTGTTGCAAAACCACTTTTCGCACTTGTTTTAGTGTTGCAAAACCATTTGTCTCACTTGTGTTGCTGTTGCAAAACCACTTTTCGCACTTGTGCTGGCACTGAAAACCACTTTCCAGACTAGAGCTTCTGTTGCAGAACCACTTTTCTCACTTGTGCTGGCATTGAAAACCACTTTTTGCCCTTGTGTTAGTGTTGCAAAACCACTTTCCACATTTGTTCTGGCATTGAAAACCACTTTTCACACATGTGCTAGTATTGCAAAACCATTTGTCTCACTTGTGTTCGTGTTGCAAAACCACTTTTCGCACTTGCGCCAGTGTTGAAAACCACAAATCGCAATTGGGTTAGAGTTGCAAAACTACTTTTACACTTGTGTTTTTGTTGCAAAACCATTTTCCGCACTTGTGCTGGTTTTTGAAACCACTTTCCACACTTGACCTAGTGTTGCAGAACTACTTTCCGCACTTGTGCTGGCATTGAAAACCACTTTTTGCACTTGTGTTAGTGTTGCAAAACCACTTTCCACACTTGTGCTGGCATTGAAAACCACTTTTCACACATGTGCTAGTATTGCAAAACCATTTGTCTCACTTGTGTTCGTGTTGCAAAACCACTTTTCGCACTTGCGCCAGTGTTGAAAACCACAAATCGCAATTGGGTTAGTGTTGCAAAACCACTTTTTGCACTTGTGTTAGTGTTGCAAAACCACTTTCCACACTTGTGCTGGCATTGAAAACCACTTTTTGCACTTGTGTTAGTGTTGCAAAACCATTTGTCTCACTTGTGTTGCTGTTGGAAAACCACTTTTCGCACTTGTACTGGCATTTAAAACCACTTTCCAGACTAGAGCTTGTGTTGCAGAACCACTTTTCTCACCTGTGCTGGCATTGAAAACCACTTTTTGCACTTGTGTTAGTGTTGCAAAAACACTTTCCATACTTGTGTTTTTGTTGCAAAACCACTTTTCTCACTTGTGTTAGTGTTGCAAAACCATTTGTCTCACTTGCGTTGCTCTTGCAAAACCACTTTTCGCACCTGTGCTGGCATTGAAAACCACTTTCCAGAATAGAGCTTGTGTTGCAGAACCACTTTTCTCACTTATGCTGGCATTGAAAACCACTTTATGCACTTGTGTCAGTGTTGCAAAACCATTTGTCTCACTTGTGTTGCTGTTGCAATACCACATTTCGCACTTGTGCTGGCATTTAAAACCACTTTCCAGACTAGAGCTTGTGTTGCAGAACCACTTTTCTCACTTATGCTGGCATTGAAAACCACTTTTTGCACTTGTGTTAGTGTTGCAAAACCACTTTCCACACTTGTGCTGGCGATGAAAACCACTTTTTGCACTTGCATTAGTGTTGCAAAACCATTTTCCGCACTTGTGCTGGTGTTTAAAACCACTTTCCACACTTGAGCTAGTTTTGCAGAACTACTTTCCTCACTTGTGCTGGCATTGAAAACCACTTTCCGTCCTTGTGTTGCTGTTGCAAAACCACTTTTCGCACGTGTGCTGGCATTGAAAACCACTTTCCAGACTAGAGCTTGTGTTGCAGAACCACTTTTGTCACTTGTGCTGGCATTGAAAACCACTTTTTGCACATCTGCTCATGTTGAAAACCACTTTTCGTGCTCCTGTTAGTGCTTAAAACCACTTTCTGCACTTGTGTTAGAATTGCAAAACCATTTTCCGCACTTGTGCTGGCATTGAAAACCACTTTTTGCACTTGTGTTTGTGTTGTAAAACCACTTTCCACACTTGTGCTGGCATTGAAAACCACTTTTCACACAAGTGCTAGTATTGCAAAACCACTTTCTGCACTTGTGCTGGCATTGAAAACCACGTTTTGCACAGTTGCTAGTGTTGAAAACCACTTTTCGCGCTCCTGATAGTGCTTAAAACCACTTTTTGCACTTGTGTTAGTGTTGCAAAACTATTTGACTCACATGTGTTGGTGGTGCAAAACCACTTTTTGCACTTGTGTTAGTGTTGCAAAACCATTTTCCGCACTTGTGCTGGTGTTTAAAACCACTTTCCACCCTTGAGCTAGTGTTGCAGAACGACTTTCTGCACTTGTGATGGCATTGAAACCACTTTACACACTTGAGCTTGTGTTGCAGAACCACTTTTCGCACTTGTGCTGGCGTTGAAAAGCACCTTTTGCACTTGTTGTATTGTTGCAAAACCATTTGTCTCACTTGTGTTGGTGTTGCAAAACCACTTTTTGCACTTGTGTTAGTGTTGCAAAAGCATTTGTCTCACTTGTGTTGCTGTTGCAAAACCACTTTTCGCACTTGTGCTGGTATTGAAAACCACTTTCCAGACAAGAGCTTGTGTTGCAGAACCACTTTTGTCACTTGTGCTGGCATTGAAAACCACTTTTTGCACTTGTGTTAGTGTTGCAAAACCACTTTCGCACTTGTGTTAGTGTTGAAAAACCACTTTTCGCACTTGTGTTAGTGTTGAAAAACCACTTTTCGCACTTGTGTTGGTGCAGGAAACCACTTTTGCACTTGTATTCGTGTGGAAAAAACACTTTTCGCACTTGTGTTAGTGTTGAAAGACCACTTTTTTCACTTGTGTTATTGTTGAAAAACCACTTTTCGCACTTGTGTTGGTGCAGGAAACCACTTTTGCACTTGTATTAGTGTGGAAAAAACACTTTTCGCACTTGTGTTAGTGTTGAAAAACGACTTTTCGCACTTGTGTTAGTGTTGAAAAACCACTTTTCACACTTGTGTTGGTGCAGGAAACCACTTTTGCACTTGTATTAGTGTGGAAAAAACACTTTTCGCACTTGTGTTAGTGTTGAAAAACCACTTTTCGCACTTGTGTTCGTGTTGAAAAACCACTTTTCGCACTTGTATTGGTGCAGGAAACCACTTTTGCACTTGTATTAGTGTGGAAAATACCACTTTGTGCACCTGTGTTAGTGTTGAAAAACCACTTTTCGCACTTGTGTTAGTGTTGAAAAACTACTTTTCACACTTGTGTTGGTGCAGGAAACCACTTTTGCACTTGTATTAGTGTGGAAAAAACACTTTTCGCACTTGTGTTAGTGTTGAAAAACCACTTTTCGCACTTGTGTTGGTGCAGGAAACCACTTTTGCACTTGTATTAGTGTGGAAAAACCACTTTTCGCACTTGTGTTAGTGTTGAAAAACCACTTTTCGCATTTGTGTTAGTGTTGAAAAACCACTTTTCGCACTTGTGTTGGTGCAGGAAACCACTTTTGCACTTGTATTAGTGTGGAAAAAACACTTTTCGCACTTGTATTAGTGTTGAAAAACCACTTTTCGCACTTGTGTTAGTGTTGAAAAACCACTTTCCACACTTGTGCTGGCGATGAAAACCACTTTTTGCACTTGCATTAGTGTTGCAAAACCATTTTCCGCACTTGTGCTGGTGTTTAAAACCACTTTCCACACTTGAGCTAGTTTTGCAGAACTACTTTCCTCACTTGTGCTGGCATTGAAAACCACTTTCCGTCCTTGTGTTGCTGTTGCAAAACCACTTTTCGCACGTGTGCTGGCATTGAAAACCACTTTCCAGACTAGAGCTTGTGTTGCAGAACCACTTTTGTCACTTGTGCTGGCATTGAAAACCACTTTTTGCACATCTGCTCATGTTGAAAACCACTTTTCGTGCTCCTGTTAGTGCTTAAAACCACTTTCTGCACTTGTGTTAGAATTGCAAAACCATTTTCCGCACTTGTGCTGGCATTGAAAACCACTTTTTGCACTTGTGTTTGTGTTGTAAAACCACTTTCCACACTTGTGCTGGCATTGAAAACCACTTTTCACACAAGTGCTAGTATTGCAAAACCACTTTCTGCACTTGTGCTGGCATTGAAAACCACGTTTTGCACAGTTGCTAGTGTTGAAAACCACTTTTCGCGCTCCTGATAGTGCATAAAACCACTTTTTGCACTTGTGTTAGTGTTGCAAAACTATTTGACTCACATGTGTTGGTGGTGCAAAACCACTTTTTGCACTTGTGTTAGTGTTGCAAAACCATTTTCCGCACTTGTGCTGGTGTTTAAAACCACTTTCCACCCTTGAGCTAGTGTTGCAGAACGACTTTCTGCACTTGTGATGGCATTGAAACCACTTTACACACTTGAGCTTGTGTTGCAGAACCACTTTTCGCACTTGTGCTGGCGTTGAAAAGCACCTTTTGCACTTGTTGTATTGTTGCAAAACCATTTGTCTCACTTGTGTTGGTGTTGCAAAACCACTTTTTGCACTTGTGTTAGTGTTGCAAAAGCATTTGTCTCACTTGTGTTGCTGTTGCAAAACCACTTTTCGCACTTGTGCTGGTATTGAAAACCACTTTCCAGACAAGAGCTTGTGTTGCAGAACCACTTTTGTCACTTGTGCTGGCATTGAAAACCACTTTTTGCACTTGTGTTAGTGTTGCAAAACCACTTTCGCACTTGTGTTAGTGTTGAAAAACCACTTTTCGCACTTGTGTTAGTGTTGAAAAACCACTTTTCGCACTTGTGTTGGTGCAGGAAACCACTTTTGCACTTGTATTCGTGTGGAAAAAACACTTTTCGCACTTGTGTTAGTGTTGAAAGACCACTTTTTGCACTTGTGTTATTGTTGAAAAACCACTTTTCGCACTTGTGTTGGTGCAGGAAACCACTTTTGCACTTGTATTAGTGTGGAAAAAACACTTTTCGCACTTGTGTTAGTGTTGAAAAACCACTTTTCGCACTTGTGTTAGTGTTGAAAAACCACTTTTCACACTTGTGTTGGTGCAGGAAACCACTTTTGCACTTGTATTAGTGTGGAAAAAACACTTTTCGCACTTGTGTTAGTGTTGAAAAACCACTTTTCGCACTTGTGTTCGTGTTGAAAAACCACTTTTCGCACTTGTATTGGTGCAGGAAACCACTTTTGCACTTGTATTAGTGTGGAAAAAACACTTTTCGCACTTGTGTTAGTGTTGAAAAACCACTTTTCGCACTTGTGTTAGTGTTGAAAAACTACTTTTCACACTTGTGTTGGTGCAGGAAACCACTTTTGCACTTGTATTAGTGTGGAAAAAACACTTTTCGCACTTGTGTTAGTGTTGAAAAACCACTTTTCGCACTTGTGTTGGTGCAGGAAACCACTTTTGCACTTGTATTAGTGTGGAAAAACCACTTTTCGCACTTGTGTTAGTGTTGAAAAACCACTTTTCGCATTTGTGTTAGTGTTGAAAAACCACTTTTCGCACTTGTGTTGGTGCAGGAAACCACTTTTGCACTTGTATTAGTGTGGAAAAAACACTTTTCGCACTTGTATTAGTGTTGAAAAACCACTTTTCGCACTTGTGTTAGTGTTGAAAAACCACTTTTCGCACTTGTGTTAGTGTTGAAAAACCACTTTTCGCACTTGTGTTAGTTTTGAAAAACCACTTTTCACACTTGTGTTAGTGTTGAAAAACCACTTTTCGCACTTGTGTTGGTGCAGGAAACCACTTTTGCACTTGTATTAGTGTGGAAAAAACACTTTTCGCACTTGTGTTGGTGCAGGAAACCACTTTTGCACTTGTATTAGTGTGGAAAAAACACTTTTCGCACTTGTGTTAGTGTTGAAAAACCACTTTTCGCACTTGTGTTGGTGCAGGAAACACTTTTGCACTTGTATTGGTGTGGAAAAAACACTTTTCGCACTTGTGTTAGTGTTGAAAAACCACTTTTTGCACTTGTGTTAGTGTTGAAAAACCACGTTTCGCACTTGTGTTGGTGCAGGAAACCACTTTTGCACTTGTATTAGTGTGGAAAAAACACTTTTCGGACTTCTGTTAGTGTTGCAAAACCACTTTTCGCACTTGTGTTGGTGCAGGAAACCACTTTTGCACTTGTATTAGTGTGGAAAAACCACTTTTCGCACTTGTGTTAGTGTTGAAAAAACACTTTTCGCACTTGTGTTGGTGCAGGAAACAACTTTTGCACTTGTATTAGTGTGGAAAAAACACTTTTCGCACTTGTGTTAGTGTTGAAAGACCACTTTTTGCACTTGTGTTATTGTTGAAAAACCACTTTTCGCACTTGTGTTGGTGCAGGTAACCACTTTTGCACTTGTATTAGTGTGGAAAAAACACTTTTCGCACTTGTGTTAGTGTTGAAAAACCACTTTTCGCACTTGTGTTAGTGTTGAAAAACCACTTTTCGCACTTGTGTTGGTGCAGGAAACCACTTTTGCACTTGTATTAGTGTGCAAAATACCACTTTGTGCACCTGTGTTAGTGTTGAAAAACCACTTTTCGCACTTGTGTTAGTGTTGAAAAACCACTTTTCGCACTTGTGTTGGTGCAGGAAACCACTTTTGCACTTGTATTAGTGTGGAAAAAACACTTTTCGCACTTGTGCTAGTGTTGAAAAACCACTTTTCGCACTTGTGTTGGTGCAGGAAACCACTTTTGCACTTGTATTAGTGTGGAAAAACCACTTTTCGCACTTGTGTTATTGTTGAAAAACCACTTTTCGCACTTGTGTTAGTGTTGAAAAACCACTTTTCGCACTTGTGTTGGTGCAGGAAACCACTTTTGCACTTGTATTAGTGTGGAAAAAACACTTTTCGCACTTGTATTAGTGTTGAAAAACCACTTTTCGCACTTGTGTTAGTGTTGAAAAACCACTTTTCGCACTTGTGTTGGTGTTGAAAAACCACTTTTCGCACTTGTGTTAGTTTTGAAAAACCACTTTTCGCACTTGTGTTAGTGTTGAAAAACCACTTTTCGCACTTGTGTTGGTGCAGGAAACCACTTTTGCACTTGTATTAGTGTGGAAAAAACACTTTTTGCACTTGTGTTGGTGCAGGAAACCACTTTTGCACTTGTATTAGTGTGGAAAAAACACTTTTCGCACTTGTGTTAGTGTTGAAAAACCACTTTTCGCACTTGTGTTGGTGCAGGAAACACTTTTGCACTTGTATTAGTGTGGAAAAAACACTTTTCGCACTTGTGTTAGTGTTGAAAAACCACTTTTCGCACTTGTGTTAGTGTTGAAAAACCACGTTTCGCACTTGTGTTGGTGCAGGAAACCACTTTTGCACTTGTATTAGTGTGGAAAAAACACTTTTCGGACTTCTGTTA
Organism: Myxine glutinosa; assembly: GCF_964187855.1. Lineage (NCBI taxonomy): Eukaryota > Metazoa > Chordata > Myxini > Myxiniformes > Myxinidae > Myxine > Myxine glutinosa. The sequence continues at coordinate 92,797 of NW_027617781.1, forward strand.
GTGTTGAAAAACCACTTTTCGCACTTGTGTTGGTGCAGGAAACCACTTTTGCACTTGTATTAGTGTGGAAAAACCACTTTTCTCCCTTGTGTTAGTGTTGAAAAACCACTTTTCGCACTTGTGTTGGTGCAGGAAACCACTTTTGCACTTGTATTAGTGTGGAAAAAACACTTTTCGCACTTGTGTTAGTGTTGAAAGACCACTTTTTGCACTTGTGTTATTGTTGAAAAACCACTTTTCGCACTTGTGTTGGTGCAGGAAACCACTTTTGCACTTGTATTAGTGTGGAAAAAACACTTTTCGCACTTGTGTTAGTGTTGAAAAAGCACTTTTCGCACTTGTGTTAGTGTTGAAAAACCACTTTTCACACTTGTGTTGGTGCAGGAAACCACTTTTGCACTTGTATTAGTGTGGAAAAAACACTTTTCGCACTTGTGTTAGTGTTGAAAAACCACTTTTCGCACTTGTGTTAGTGTTGAAAAACCACTTTTCGCACTTGTGTTGGTGCAGGAAACCACTTTTGCACTTGTATTAGTGTGGAAACTACCACTTTGTGCACCTGTGTTAGTGTTGAAAAACCACTTTTCGCACTTGTGTTAGTGTTGAAAAACCACTTTTCGCACTTGTGTTGGTGCAGGAAACCACTTTTGCACTTGTATTAGTGTGGAAAATACCACTTTGTGCACCTGTGTTAGTGTTGAAAAACCACTTTTCGCACTTGTGTTAGTGTTGAAAAACCACTTTTCGCACTTGTGTTGGTGCAGGAAACCACTTTTGCACTTGTATTAGTGTGGAAAAAACACTTTTCGCACTTGTGCTAGTGTTGAAAAACCACTTTTGCACTTGTATTAGTGTGGAAAAAACACTTTTCGCACTTGTGTTGGTGCAGGAAACCACTTTTGCACTTGTATTAGTGTGGAAAAAACACTTTTCGCACTTGTGTTAGTGTTGAAAAACCACTTTTCGCACTTGTGTTGGTGCAGGAAACCACTTTTGCACTTGTATTAGTGTGGAAAAAACACTTTTCGCACTTGTATTAGTGTTGAAAAACCACTTTTCGCACTTGTGTTAGTGTTGAAAAACCACTTTTCGCACTTGTGTTAGTGTTGAAAAACCACTTTTCGCACTTGTGTTAGTTTTGAAAAAAAAAACTTTCCACACTTGTGTTAGTGTTGAAAAACCACTTTTCGCACTTGTGTTGGTGCAGGAAACCACTTTTGCACTTGTATTAGTGTGGAAAAAAACACTTTTCGCACTTGTGTTGGTGCAGGAAACCACTTTTGCACTTGTATTAGTGTGGAAAAAACACTTTTCGCACTTGTGTTAGTGTTGAAAAACCACTTTTCGCACTTGTGTTGGTGCAGGAAACCACTTTTGCACTTGTATTAGTGTGGAAAAACCACTTTTCGCACTTGTGTTAGTGTTGAAAAACCACTTTTCGCACTTGTGTTAGTGTTGAAAAACCACTTTTCGCACTTGTATTGGTGCAGAAAACCACTTTTGCACTTGTATTAGTGCGGAAAAAACACTTTTCGCATTTGTATTAGTGTTGAAAAACCACTTTTCGCACTTGTGTTAGTGTTGAAAAACCACTTTTCGCACTTGTGTTAGTGTTGAAAAACCACTTTTCGCACTTGTGTTAGTGTTGAAAAACTACTTTTCGCACTTGTGTTGGTGCAGAAAACCACTTTTGCACTTGTATTAGTGTGGAAAAACCACTTTTCGCACTTGTGTTAGTGTTGAAAAACCACTTTTCGCACTTGTATTGGTGCAGAAAACCACTTCTGCACTTGTATTAGTGTGGAAAAAACACTTTTCGCACTTGTATTAGTGTTGAAAAACCACTTTTCGCACTTGTGTTAGTGTTGAAAAACCACTTTTCGCACTTGTGTTAGTGTTGAAAAACCACTTTTCGCACTTGTGTTAGTGTTGAAAAACTACTTTTCGCACTTGTGTTGGTGCAGGAAACCACTTTTGCACTTGTATTAGTGTGGAAAAACCACTTTTCGCACTTGTGTTAGTGTTGAAAAACCACTTTTCGCACTTCTGTTAGTGTTGAAAAACCACTTTTCGCACTTGTGTTAGTGTTGAAAAACCACTTTTCACACTTGCGTTGGTGCAGGAAACCACTTTTGCACTTGTATTAGTGTGGAAAAAGCGCTTTTCGCACTTGTGTTAGTGTTGGAAAACCACTTTTCGCACTTGTGTTATTGTTGAAAAACCACTTTTTGCACTTGTGTTAGTGTTGAAAAACCACTTTTCACACTTGTGTTGGTGCAGGAAACCACTTTTGCACTTGTATTAGTGTGGAAAAAACACTTTCTCTTTTCGGACTTCTGTTAGTGTTGAAAAACCACTTTTCGCACTTGTGTTGGTGCAGGAAACCACTTTTGCACTTGTATTAGTGTGGAAAAACCACTTTTCGCACTTGTGTTAGTGTTGAAAAACCACTTTTCGCACTTGTGTTAGTGTTGAAAAACCACTTTTCGCACTTGTATTGGTGCAGAAAACCACTTTTGCACTTGTATTAGTGTGGGAAAAAACACTTTTCGCACTTGTATTAGTGTTGAAAAACCACTTTTCGCACTTGTGTTAGTGTTGAAAAACCACTTTTCGCACTTGTGTTAGTGTTGAAAAACCACTTTTCGCACTTGTGTTAGTGTTGAAAAACTACTTTTCGCACTTGTGTTGGTGCAGGAAACCACTTTTGCACTTGTATTAGTGTGCAAAAACCACTTTTCGCACTTGTGTTAGTGTTGAAAAACCACTTTTCGCACTTCTGTTAGTGTTGAAAAACCACTTTTCGCACTTGTGTTAGTGTTGAAAAACCACTTTTCACACTTGTGTTGGTGCAGGAAACCACTTTTGCACTTGTATTAGTGTGGAAAAAGCGCTTTTCGCACTTGTGTTAGTGTTGGGAAAACCACTTTTCGCACTTGTGTTATTGTTGAAAAACCACTTTTCGCACTTGTGTTAGTGTTGAAAAACACTTTTCGCACTTGTGTTGGTGCAGGAAACCACTTTTGCACTTGTATTAGTGTGGAAAAAACACTTTTCGCACTTGTGCTAGTGTTGAAAAACACTTTTCGCACTTGTGTTGGTGCAGGAAACCACTTTTGCACTTGTATTAGTGTGGAAAAACCACTTTTCGCACTTGTGTTATTGTTGAAAACCACTTTTCGCACTTGTGTTAGTGTTGAAAAACCACTTTTCGCACTTGTGTTGGTGCAGGAAACCACTTTTGCACTTGTATTAGTGTGGAAAAAACACTTTTCGCACTTGTATTAGTGTTGAAAACCACTTTTCGCACTTGTGTTAGTGTTGAAAAACCACTTTTCGCACTTGTGTTGTGTTTGAAAAACCACTTTTCGCACTTGTGTTAGTTTTGAAAAACCACTTTTCGCACTTGTGTTAGTGTTGAAAAACCACTTTTCGCACTTGTGTTGGTGCAGGAAACCACTTTTGCACTTGTATTAGTGTGGAAAAAACACTTTTTGCACTTGTGTTGGTGCAGGAAACCACTTTTGCACTTGTATTAGTGTGGAAAAAACACTTTTCGCACTTGTGTTAGTGTTGAAAAACCACTTTTCGCACTTGTGTTGGTGCAGGAAACACTTTTGCACTTGTATTAGTGTGGAAAAAACACTTTTCGCACTTGTGTTAGTGTTGAAAAACCACTTTTCGCACTTGTGTTAGTGTTGAAAAACCACGTTTCGCACTTGTGTTGGTGCAGGAAACCACTTTTGCACTTGTATTAGTGTGGAAAAAACACTTTTCGACTTCTGTTAGTGTTGAAAAACCACTTTTCGCACTTGTGTTGGTGCAGGAAACCACTTTTGCACTTGTATTAGTGTGGAAAAACCACTTTTCTCCCTTGTGTTAGTGTTGAAAAACCACTTTTCGCACTTGTGTTGGTGCAGGAAACCACTTTTGCACTTGTATTAGTGTGGAAAAAACACTTTTCGCACTTGTGTTAGTGTTGAAAGACCACTTTTTGCACTTGTGTTATTGTTGAAAAACCACTTTTCGCACTTGTGTTGTGCAGGAAACCACTTTTGCACTTGTATTAGTGTGGAAAAAACACTTTTCGCACTTGTGTTAGTGTTGAAAAAGCACTTTTCGCACTTGTGTTAGTGTTGAAAAACCACTTTTCACACTTGTGTTGGTGCAGGAAACCACTTTTGCACTTGTATTAGTGTGGAAAAAACACTTTTCGCACTTGTTAGTGTTGAAAAACCACTTTTCGCACTTGTGTTAGTGTTGAAAAACCACTTTTCGACACTTGTGTTGTGCAGGAAACCACTTTTGCACTTGTATTAGTGTGGAAACTACCACTTTGTGCACCTGTGTTAGTGTTGAAAAACCACTTTTCGCACTTGTGTTAGTGTTGAAAAACCACTTTTCGCACTTGTGTTGGTGCAGGAAACCACTTTTGCACTTGTATTAGTGTGGAAAATACCACTTTGTGCACCTGTGTTAGTGTTGAAAAACCACTTTTCGCACTTGTGTTAGTGTTGAAAAACCACTTTTCGCACTTGTGTTGGTGCAGGAAACCACTTTTGCACTTGTATTAGTGTGGAAAAAACACTTTTCGCACTTGTGCTAGTGTTGAAAACCACTTTTGCACTTGTATTAGTGTGGAAAAAACACTTTTCGCACTTGTGTTGGTGCAGGAAACCACTTTTGCACTCTGTATTAGTGTGGAAAAAACACTTTTCGCACTTGTGTTAGTGTTGAAAAACCACTTTTCGCACTTGTGTTGGTGCAGGAAACCACTTTTGCACTTGTATTAGTGTGGAAAAAAC
>NW_027617782.1:0-97492 GCF_964187855.1 Myxine glutinosa
ACAACTTTTCGCACTTGTGTTAGTGTTGAAAAACCACTTTTCGCACTTGTGTTGGTGCAGGAAACCACTTTTGCACTTGTATTAGTGTGGAAAAACCACTTTTCGCACTTGTGTTAGTGTTGAAAAACCACTTTTCGCACTTGTGTAAGTGTTGAAAAACCACTTTTCGCACTTGTGTTGGTGCAGGAAACCACTTTTGCACTTGTATTAGTGTGGAAAAAACACTTTTTGCACTTGTGATGGTGTTGAAAAACCACTTTTCGCACTTGTGTTAGTGATGAAAAAACACTTTTCGCACTTGTGTTAGTGTTGAAAAACCACTTTTTGCACTTGTGTTGGTGCAGGAAACCACTTTTGCACTTGTATTAGTGTGGTAAAAACACTTTTTGCACTTGTAATAGTGTTGAAAAACCACTTTTCGCTCTTGTGTTAGTGTTGAAAAACCACTTTTCACACTTGTGTTAGTGTTGAAAAACCACTTTTCGCACTTGTGTTGGTGCTGGAAACCACTTTTGCACTTGTGTTAGTGTTGAAAAACCACTTTTCGCACTTGTGTTGGTGCAGGAAACCACGTTTGCACTTGTATTAGTGTGGAAAAAACACTTTTTGCACTTGTGATAGTGTTGAAAAACCACTTTTAGCACTTGTGTTAGTGTTGAAAAACCACTTTTCGCACTTGTGTTGGTGCAGGAAACCACTTTTGCACTTGTATTAGTGTGGAAAAAACACTTTTTGCACTTGTGATAGTGTTGAAAAACCACTTTTAGCACTTGTGTTAGTGTTGAAAAACCACTTTTCGCACTTGTGTTAGTGTTGAAAAACCACTTTTCGCACTTGTGTTGGTGCAGGAAACCACTTTTGCACTTGTATTACTGTGGAAAAAACACTTTTTGCACTTGTGATAGTGTTGAAAAACCACTTTTCGCACTTGTGTTAGTGTTGAAAAACCACTTTTCGCACTTGTGTTAGTGTTGAAAAACCACTTTTCGCACTTGTGTTGGTGGAGGAAACCACTTTTGCACTTGTATTAGTGTGGAAAAAACACTTTTTGCACTTGTGATAGTGTTGAAAAACCACTTTTCGCACTTGCGTTAGTGTTGAAAAATCACTTTTCGCACTTGTGTTGGTGCAGAAAACCACTTTTGCACTTGTATTAGTGTGGAAAAACCACTTTTCGCACTTGTGTTAGTGTTGAAAAACCACTTTTCGCACTTGTGTTAGTGTTGAAAAACCACTTTTCGCACTTGTGTTAGTGTTGAAAAATCACTTTTCGCACTTGTGTTGGTGCAGAAAACCACTTTTGCACTTGTATTAGTGTGGAAAAACCACTTTTCGCACTAGTGTTACTGTTGAAAAACCACTTCTCGCACTTGTGTTAGTGTTGAAAAACCACTTTTCGCACTTGTGTTGGTGCAGGAAACCACTTTTGCACTTGTATTAGTGTTGAAAAACCACTTTTCGCACTTGTGTTAGTGTTGAAAAACCACTTTTCGCACTTGTGTTAGTGTTGAAAAACCACTTTTCGCACTTGTGTTGGTGCAGGAAACCACTTTTGCACTTGTATTAGTGTGGAAAAAACACTTTTTGCACTTGTGATATTGTTGAAAAACCACTTTTCGCACTTGTGTTAGTGTTGAAAAACCACTTTTCGCACTTGTGTTAGTGTTGAAAAACCACTTTTCGCACTTGTGTTGGTACAGGAAACCACTTTTGCACTTGTATTAGTGTGGAAAAAACACTTTTTACCTTCGCAAAAGCGGAAGGTTATGTTTTGATCACTGTGTATTTATTTGTATGTCTGTGTGTGTGTGTGTGTGTGTATGTTATTCGCATAACTCAAAAAGTATTCAACCGAATTGCATGAAATTTGGTGGGATGATTGGTTATTATACGGGACACATTTGATTAGATTTTGGGAGCAATCGGGTCAAAGGTCAAGGTCAAGGTCACGAAAAGGTCAAAATCGTATTTTTACCATAGCGCGGTCAATTTTTATCCAATTGGCATGCAACTAATGCCAAAATGTTCAGAATTCAATGCCCGATCTTGTGATATACGACATGACCCAGTGAAGACATTACCCTTGTTAGCGGTTGGGGGTCAAAGGTCAGGGGGGTCACGACCTTGCAAAATGTGCGTTTTTTGTCATAACTCGGTCAATTCTTATCCGATTTGCATGAAATCAGCACCAAACTGTTCACTGTTCTGTTCCCTACACTCCCATGCCAAGTACAGAACAGTAGCTGCGGCGAAGGTATGCGCTCTACCGAGTGCCCGTTCTAGTTGCACTTGTGATAGTGTTGAAAAAACACTTTTTGCACTTGTGTTAGTGTTGAAAAACCACTTTTCGCACTTGTGTTGGTGCAGGAAACCACTTTTGCACTTGTATTAGTGTGGAAAAAACACTTTTCGCACTTGTATTAGTGTTGAAAAACCACTTTTCGCACTTGTGTTAGTGTTGAAAAACCACTTTTCGCACTTGTAAGAGTGTTGAAAAACCACTTTTCGCACTTGTGTTGGTGCAGGAAACCACTTTTGCACTTGTATTAGCGTGGAAAAAACACTTTTTGCACTTGTGATAGTGTTGAAAAACCACTTTTCGCACTTGTGTTAGTGTTGAAAAACCACTTTTCGCACTTGTGTTAGTGTTGAAAAACCACTTTTCGCACTTGTGTTGGTGCAGGAAACCACTTTTGCACTTGTATTAGTGTGGAAAAAACACTTTTTGCACTTGTGATAGTGTTGAAAAACCACTTTTCGCACTTGTGTTAGTGTTGAAAAATCACTTTTCGCACTTGTGTTGGTGCAGAAAACCACTTTTGCACTTGTATTAGTGTGGAAAAACCACTTTTCGCACTTGTGTTAGTGTTGAAAAACCACTTTTCGCACTTGTGTTGGTGCAGGAAACCACTTTTGCACTTGTATTAGTGTGGAAAAAACACTTTTTGCACTTGTGATAGTGTTGAAAAACCACTTTTCGCACTTGTGTTGGTGCAGGAAACCACTTTTGCACTTGTATTAGTGTGGAAAAAACACTTTTTGCACTTGTGATAGTGTTGAAAAACCACTTTTCGCACTTGTGTTAGTGTTGAAAAAACACTTTTTGCACTTGTGATAGTGTTGAAAAACCACTTTTCGCACTTGTGTTAGTGTGGAAAAACCACTTTTCGCACTTGTGTTAGTGTTGAAAAACCACTTTTCGCACTTGTGTTAGTGATGAAAAACCACTTTTCGCACTTGTGTTGGTGCAGGAAACCACTTTTGCACTTGTATTAGTGTGGAAAAAACACTTTTTGCACTTGTGATAGTGTTGAAAAACCACTTTTCGCACTTGTGTTAGTGTTGAAAAACCACTTTTCGCACTTGTGTTAGTGTTGAAAAAGCACTTTTCGCACTTGTGTTGGTGCAGGAAACCACTTTTGCACTTGTATTAGTGTGGAAAAAACACTTTTTGCACTTGTGATAGTGTTGAAAAACCACTTTTCGCACTTGTGTTAGTGTTGAAAAATCACTTTTCGCACTTGTGTTGGTGCAGAAAACCACTTTTGCACTTGTATTATTGTGGAAAAACCACTTTTCGCACTTGTGTTAGTGTTGAAAAACCACTTTTCGCACTTGTGTTAGTGTTGAAAAACCACTTTTCGCACTTGTGTTGGTGCAGGAAACCACTTTTGCACTTGTATTAGTGTGGAAAAAACACTTTTTGCACTTGTGATAGTGTTGAAAAACCACTTTTTGCACTTGTGTTAGTGTTGAAAAACCACTTTTCGCACTTGTGTTGGTGCAGGAAACCACTTTTGCACTTGTATTAGTGTGGAAAAAACACTTTTCGCACTTGTGTTAGTGTTGAAAAACCACTTTTCGCACTTGTGTTAGTGTTGAAAAACCACTTTTCGCACTTGTGTTAGTGTTGAAAAACCAGTTTTCGCACTTGTGTTGGTGCAGGAAACCACTTTTGCACTTGTATTAGTGTGGAAAAACCACTTTTCGCACTTGTGTTAGTGTTGAACAACCACTTTTCGCACTTGCGTTAGTGTTGAAAAACCACTTTTCGCACTTGTGTTGGTGCAGGAAACCACTTTTGCACTTGTATTAGTGTGGAAAAAACACTTTTTGCACTTGTGATAGTGTTGAAAAACCACTTTTCGCACTTGTGTTAGTGTTGAAAAACCACTTTTCGCACTTGTGTTAGTGTTGAAAAACCACTTTTCGCACTTGTGTTGGTGCAGGAAACCACTTTTGCACTTGTATTAGTGTGGAAAAAACACTTTTTGCACTTGTGATAGTGTTGAAAAACCACTTTTCGCACTTGTGTTAGTGTTGAAAAATCACTTTTCGCACTTGTGTTGGTGCAGAAAACCACTTTTGCACTTGTATTAGTGTGGAAAAACCACTTTTCGCACTTGTGTTAGTGTTGAAAAACCACTTTTCGCACTTGTGTTAGTGTTGAAAAACCACTTTTCGCACTTGTGTTGGTGCAGGAAACCACTTTTACACTTGTATTAGTGTGGAAAAAACACTTTTTGCACTTGTGTTAGTGTTGAAAAACCACTTTTCGCACTTGTGTTAGTGTTGAAAAAAATTTTTGCACTTGTGTTAGTGTTGAAAAACCACTTTTCGCACTTGTTTTGGTGCAGGAAACCACTTTTGCACTTGTATTAGTGTGGAAAAACCACTTTTGGCACTTGTGTTAGTGTTGAAAAACCACTTTTCGCACTTGTGTTAGTGTTGAAAAACCACTTTTCGCACCTGTGTTGGTGCAGGAAACCGCTTTTGCACTTGTATTGGTGTGGAAAAAACACTTTTTGCACTTGTGGTAGTGTTGAAAAACCACTTTTCGCACTTGTGTTAGTGTTGAAAAACCACTTTTCGCACTTGTGTTAGTGTTGAAAAACCACTTTTCGCACTTGTGTTGGTGCAGGAAACCACTTTTGCACTTGTATTAGTGTGGAAAGAACACTTTTTGCACTTGTGATAGTGTTGAAAAACCACTTTTCGCACTTGTGTTAGTGTTGAAAAACCACTTTTCACACTTGTGTTAGTGTTGAAAAACCACTTTTCGCACTTGTGTTGGTGCAGGAAACCACTTTTGCACTTGTATTAGTGTGGAAAAAACACTTTTTACACTTGTGATAGTGTTGAAAAACCACTTTTCGCACTTGTGTTAGTGTTGAAAAACCACTTTTCGCACTTGTGTTAGTGTTGAAAAACCACTTTTCGCACTTGTGTTGGTGCATGAAACCACTTTTGCACTTGTATTAGTGTGGAAAAAAAACTTTTTGCACTTGTGATAGTGTTGAAAAACCACTTTTCGCACTTGCGTTAGTGTTGAAAAATCACTTTTCGCACTTGTGTTGGTGCAGAAAACCACTTTTGCACTTGTATTAGTGTGGAAAAACCACCTTTCGCACTTGTGTTAGTGTTGAAAAACCACTTTTCGCACTTGTGTTAGTGTTGAAAAACCACTTTTCGCACTTGTGTTAGTGTTGAAAAATCACTTTTCGCACTTGCGTTGGTGCAGAAAACCACTTTTGCACTTGTATTAGTGTGGGAAAACCACTTTTCGCACTTGTGTTAGTGTTGAAAAACCACTTTTCGCACTTGTGTTTGTGTTGAAAAACCACTTTTCGCACTTGTGTTGGTGCAGGAAACCACTTTTGCACTTGTATTAGTGTGGAAAAAACACTTTTTGCACTTGTGATAGTGTGGAAAATCCACTTTTCGCACTTGTGTTAGTGTTGAAAAACCACTTTTCGCACTTGTGTTAGTGTTGAAAAACCACTTTTCGCACTTGTGTTGGTGCAGGAAACCACTTTTCCACTTGTATTAGTGTGGAAAAAACACTTTTTGCACTTGTGATAGTGTTGAAAAACCACTTTTCGCACTTGTGTTAGTGTTGAAAAACCACTTTTCACACTTGTGTTAGTGTTGAAAAACCACTTTTCGCACTTGTGTTGGTGCTGGAAACCACTTTTGCACTTGTGTTAGTGTTGAAAAACCACTTTTCGCACTTGTGTTGGTGCTGGAAACCACTTTTGCACTTGTGTTAGTGTTGAAAAACCACTTTTCGCACTTGTGTTGGTGCAGGAAACCACTTTTGCACTTGTATTAGTGTGGAAAAAACACTTTTTGCACTTGTGTTAGTGTTGAAAAACCACTTTTCGCACTTGTGTTAGTGTTGAAAAAACACTTTTCGCACTTGTATTAGTGTTGAAAAACCACTTTTCGCACTTGTGTTTGTGCAGGAAACCACTTTTGCACTTGTATTAGTGTGGAAAAACCACTTTTCGCACTTGTGTTAGTGTTGAAAAACCACTTTTCGCACTTGTGTTAGTGTTGAAAAACCACTTTTCGCACCTGTGTTGGTGCAGGAAACCGCTTTTGCACTTGTATTAGTGTGGAAAAAACACTTTTTGCACTTGTGATAGTGTTGAAAAACCACTTTTCGCACTTGTGTTAGTGTTGAAAAACCACTTTTGCACTTGTGTTAGTGTTGAAAAACCACTTTTCGTACTTGTGTTAGTGTTGAAAAACCACTTTTCGCACTTGTGTTGGTGCAGGAAACCACTTTTGCACTTGTATTAGTGTGGAAAAAACACTTTTTGCACTTGTGATAGTGTTGAAAAACCACTTTTCGCACTTGTGTTAGTGTTGAAAAATCACTTTTCGCACTTGTGTTGGTGCAGAAAACCACTTTTGCACTTGTATTAGTGTGGAAAAACCACTTTTCGCATTTGTGTTAGTGTTGAAAAACCACTTTTCGCACTTGTGTTAGTGTTGAAAAACCACTTTTCGCACTTGTGTTGGTGCAGGAAACCACTTTTGCACTTGTATTAGTGTGGAAAAAACACTTTTTGCACTTGTGTTAGTGTTGAAAAACCACTTTTCGCACTTGTGTTAGTGTTGAAAAAACACTTTTCGCACTTGTATTAGTGTTGAAAAACCACTTTTCGCACTTGTGTTTGTGCAGGAAACCACTTTTGCACTTGTATTAGTGTGGAAAAACCACTTTTCGCACTTGTGTTAGTGTTGAAAAACCACTTTTCGCACTTGTGTTAGTGTTGAAAAACCACTTTTCGCACCTGTGTTGGTGCAGGAAACCGCTTTTGCACTTGTATTAGTGTGGAAAAAACACTTTTTGCACTTGTGATAGTGTTGAAAAACCACTTTTCGCACTTGTGTTAGTGTTGAAAAACCACTTTTCGCACTTGTGTTAGTGTTGAAAAACCACTTTTCGCACTTGTGTTGGTGCAGGAAACCACTTTTGCACTTGTATTAGTGTGGAAAGAACACTTTTTGCACTTGTGATAGTGTTGAAAAACCACTTTTCGCACTTGTGTTAGTGTTGAAAAACCACTTTTCGCACTTGTGTTAGTGTTGAAAAACCACTTTTCGCACTTGTGTTGGTGCAGGAAACCACTTTTGCACTTGTATTAGTGTGGAAAAACCACTTTTCGCACTTGTGTTGGTGCAGGAAACCACTTTTGCACTTGTATTAGTGTGGAAAAAATACTTTTTGCACTTGTGATAGTGTTGAAAAACCACTTTTTGCACTTGTGTTAGTGTTGAAAAACCACTTTTCGCACTTGTGTTGGTGCAGGAAACCACTTTTGCACTTGTATTAGTGTGGAAAAAACACTTTTCGCACTTGTGTTAGTGTTGAAAAACCACTTTTCGCACTTGTGTTAGTGTTGAAAAACCACTTTTCGCACTTGTGTTGGTGCAGGAAACCACTTTTGCACTTGTATTAGTGTGGAAAAAACACTTTTTGCACTTGTGTTAGTGTTGAAAAACCACTTTTCGCACTTGTGTTAGTGTTGAAAAAACACTTTTCGCACTTGTGTTAGTGTTGAAAAACCACTTTTCGCACTTGTGTTTGTGCAGGAAACCACTTTTGCACTTGTATTAGTGTGGAAAAACCACTTTTCGCACTTGTGTTGGTGCAGGAAACCACTTTTGCACTTGTATTAGTGTGGAAAAAACACTTTTTGCACTTGTGATAGTGTTGAAAAACCACTTTTTGCACTTGTGTTAGTGTTGAAAAACCACTTTTCGCACTTGTGTTGGTGCAGGAAACCACTTTTGCACTTGTATTAGTGTGGAAAAAACACTTTTCGCACTTGTGTTAGTGTTGAAAAACCACTTTTCGCACTTGTGTTAGTGTTGAAAAACCACTTTTCGCACTTGTGTTAGTGTTGAAAAACCACTTTTCGCACTTGTGTTGGTGCAGGAAACCACTTTTGCACTTGTATTAGTGTGGAAAGAACACTTTTTGCACTTGTGATAGTGTTGAAAAACCACTTTTCGCACTTGTGTTAGTGTTGAAAAACCACTTTTCGCACTTGTGTTAGTGTTGAAAAACCACTTTTCGCACTTGTGTTGGTGCAGGAAACCACTTTTGCACTTGTATTAGTGTGGAAAAAACACTTTTTGCACTTGTGATAGTGTTGAAAAACCACTTTTCGCACTTGTGTTAGTGTTGAAAAACCACTTTTCGCACTTGTGTTAGTGTTGAAAAACCACTTTTCGCACTTGTGTTGGTGCATGAAACCACTTTTGCACTTGTATTAGTGTGGAAAAAACACTTTTTGCACTTGTGATAGTGTTGAAAAACCACTTTTCGCACTTATGTTAGTGTTGAAAAATCACTTTTCGCACTTGTGTTGGTGCAGAAAACCACTTTTGCACTTGTATTAGTGTGGAAAAACCACTTTTCGGACTTGTGTTAGTGTTGAAAAACCACTTTTCGCACTTGTGTTAGTGTTGAAAAACCACTTTTCGCACTTGTGTTGGTGCAGGAAACCACTTTTGCACTTGTATTAGTGTGGAAAAAACACTTTTTGCACTTGTGATAGTGTTGAAAAACCACTTTTCGCACTTGTATTAGTGTTGAAAAACCACTTTTCGCACTTGTGTTAGTGTTGAAAAGCCACTTTTCGCACTTGTGTTGGTGCAGGAAACCACTTTTGCACTTGTATTAGTGTGGAAAAAACACTTTTTGCACTTGTGATAGTGTTGAAAAACCACTTTTCACACTTGTGTTAGTGTTGAAAAACCACTTTTCGCACTGTGTTAGTGTTGAAAAACCACTTTTCGCACTTGTGTTGGTGCAGGAAACCACTTTTGCACTTGTATTAGTGTGGAAAAAACACTTTTTGCACTTGTGATAGTGTTGAAAAACCACTTTTTGCACTTGTGTTAGTGTTGAAAAACCACTTTTCGCACTTGTGTTGGTGCAGGAAACCACTTTTGCACTTGTATTAGTGTGGAAAAAACACTTTTCGCACTTGTGTTAGTGTTGAAAAACCACTTTTCGCAATTGTGTTAGTGTATAAAAACCACTTTTCGCACTTGTGTTGGTCCAGGAAACCACTTTTGCACTTGTATTAGTGTGGAAAAAACACTTTTTGCACTTGTGATAGTGTTGAAAAACAACTTTTCGCACTTGTGTTAGTGTTGAAAAACCACTTTTCGCACTTGTGTTGGTGCAGGAAACCACTTTTGCACTTGTATTAGTGTGGAAAAACCACTTTTCGCACTTGTGTTAGTGTTGAAAAACCACTTTTCGCACTTGTGTAAGTGTTGAAAAACCACTTTTCGCACTTGTGTTGGTGCAGGAAACCACTTTTGCACTTGTATTAGTGTGGAAAAAACACTTTTTGCACTTGTGATGGTGTTGAAAAACCACTTTTCGCACTTGTGTTAGTGATGAAAAAACACTTTTCGCACTTGTGTTAGTGTTGAAAAACCACTTTTTGCACTTGTGTTGGTGCAGGAAACCACTTTTGCACTTGTATTAGTGTGGTAAAAACACTTTTTGCACTTGTAATAGTGTTGAAAAACCACTTTTCGCTCTTGTGTTAGTGTTGAAAAACCACTTTTCACACTTGTGTTAGTGTTGAAAAACCACTTTTCGCACTTGTGTTGGTGCTGGAAACCACTTTTGCACTTGTGTTAGTGTTGAAAAACCACTTTTCGCACTTGTGTTGGTGCAGGAAACCACGTTTGCACTTGTATTAGTGTGGAAAAAACACTTTTTGCACTTGTGATAGTGTTGAAAAACCACTTTTAGCACTTGTGTTAGTGTTGAAAAACCACTTTTCGCACTTGTGTTGGTGCAGGAAACCACTTTTGCACTTGTATTAGTGTGGAAAAAACACTTTTTGCACTTGTGATAGTGTTGAAAAACCACTTTTAGCACTTGTGTTAGTGTTGAAAAACCACTTTTCGCACTTGTGTTAGTGTTGAAAAACCACTTTTCGCACTTGTGTTGGTGCAGGAAACCACTTTTGCACTTGTATTACTGTGGAAAAAACACTTTTTGCACTTGTGATAGTGTTGAAAAACCACTTTTCGCACTTGTGTTAGTGTTGAAAAACCACTTTTCGCACTTGTGTTAGTGTTGAAAAACCACTTTTCGCACTTGTGTTGGTGGAGGAAACCACTTTTGCACTTGTATTAGTGTGGAAAAAACACTTTTTGCACTTGTGATAGTGTTGAAAAACCACTTTTCGCACTTGCGTTAGTGTTGAAAAATCACTTTTCGCACTTGTGTTGGTGCAGAAAACCACTTTTGCACTTGTATTAGTGTGGAAAAACCACTTTTCGCACTTGTGTTAGTGTTGAAAAACCACTTTTCGCACTTGTGTTAGTGTTGAAAAACCACTTTTCGCACTTGTGTTAGTGTTGAAAAATCACTTTTCGCACTTGTGTTGGTGCAGAAAACCACTTTTGCACTTGTATTAGTGTGGAAAAACCACTTTTCGCACTAGTGTTACTGTTGAAAAACCACTTCTCGCACTTGTGTTAGTGTTGAAAAACCACTTTTCGCACTTGTGTTGGTGCAGGAAACCACTTTTGCACTTGTATTAGTGTTGAAAAACCACTTTTCGCACTTGTGTTAGTGTTGAAAAACCACTTTTCGCACTTGTGTTAGTGTTGAAAAACCACTTTTCGCACTTGTGTTGGTGCAGGAAACCACTTTTGCACTTGTATTAGTGTGGAAAAAACACTTTTTGCACTTGTGATATTGTTGAAAAACCACTTTTCGCACTTGTGTTAGTGTTGAAAAACCACTTTTCGCACTTGTGTTAGTGTTGAAAAACCACTTTTCGCACTTGTGTTGGTACAGGAAACCACTTTTGCACTTGTATTAGTGTGGAAAAAACACTTTTTACCTTCGCAAAAGCGGAAGGTTATGTTTTGATCACTGTGTATTTATTTGTATGTCTGTGTGTGTGTGTGTGTGTATGTTATTCGCATAACTCAAAAAGTATTCAACCGAATTGCATGAAATTTGGTGGGATGATTGGTTATTATACGGGACACATTTGATTAGATTTTGGGAGCAATCGGGTCAAAGGTCAAGGTCAAGGTCACGAAAAGGTCAAAATCGTATTTTTACCATAGCGCGGTCAATTTTTATCCAATTGGCATGCAACTAATGCCAAAATGTTCAGAATTCAATGCCCGATCTTGTGATATACGACATGACCCAGTGAAGACATTACCCTTGTTAGCGGTTGGGGGTCAAAGGTCAGGGGGGTCACGACCTTGCAAAATGTGCGTTTTTTGTCATAACTCGGTCAATTCTTATCCGATTTGCATGAAATCAGCACCAAACTGTTCACTGTTCTGTTCCCTACACTCCCATGCCAAGTACAGAACAGTAGCTGCGGCGAAGGTATGCGCTCTACCGAGTGCCCGTTCTAGTTGCACTTGTGATAGTGTTGAAAAAACACTTTTTGCACTTGTGTTAGTGTTGAAAAACCACTTTTCGCACTTGTGTTGGTGCAGGAAACCACTTTTGCACTTGTATTAGTGTGGAAAAAACACTTTTCGCACTTGTATTAGTGTTGAAAAACCACTTTTCGCACTTGTGTTAGTGTTGAAAAACCACTTTTCGCACTTGTAAGAGTGTTGAAAAACCACTTTTCGCACTTGTGTTGGTGCAGGAAACCACTTTTGCACTTGTATTAGCGTGGAAAAAACACTTTTTGCACTTGTGATAGTGTTGAAAAACCACTTTTCGCACTTGTGTTAGTGTTGAAAAACCACTTTTCGCACTTGTGTTAGTGTTGAAAAACCACTTTTCGCACTTGTGTTGGTGCAGGAAACCACTTTTGCACTTGTATTAGTGTGGAAAAAACACTTTTTGCACTTGTGATAGTGTTGAAAAACCACTTTTCGCACTTGTGTTAGTGTTGAAAAATCACTTTTCGCACTTGTGTTGGTGCAGAAAACCACTTTTGCACTTGTATTAGTGTGGAAAAACCACTTTTCGCACTTGTGTTAGTGTTGAAAAACCACTTTTCGCACTTGTGTTGGTGCAGGAAACCACTTTTGCACTTGTATTAGTGTGGAAAAAACACTTTTTGCACTTGTGATAGTGTTGAAAAACCACTTTTCGCACTTGTGTTGGTGCAGGAAACCACTTTTGCACTTGTATTAGTGTGGAAAAAACACTTTTTGCACTTGTGATAGTGTTGAAAAACCACTTTTCGCACTTGTGTTAGTGTTGAAAAAACACTTTTTGCACTTGTGATAGTGTTGAAAAACCACTTTTCGCACTTGTGTTAGTGTGGAAAAACCACTTTTCGCACTTGTGTTAGTGTTGAAAAACCACTTTTCGCACTTGTGTTAGTGTTGAAAAACCACTTTTCGCACTTGTGTTGGTGCAGGAAACCACTTTTGCACTTGTATTAGTGTGGAAAAAACACTTTTTGCACTTGTGATAGTGTTGAAAAACCACTTTTCGCACTTGTGTTAGTGTTGAAAAACCACTTTTCGCACTTGTGTTAGTGTTGAAAAAGCACTTTTCGCACTTGTGTTGGTACAGGAAACCACTTTTGCACTTGTATTAGTGTGGAAAAAACACTTTTTGCACTTGTGATAGTGTTGAAAAACCACTTTTCGCACTTGTGTTAGTGTTGAAAAATCGCTTTTCGCACTTGTGTTGGTGCAGAAAACCACTTTTGCACTTGTATTAGTGTGGAAAATCACTTTTCGCACTTGTGTTAGTGTTGAAAAACCACTTTTCGCACTTGTGTTAGTGTTGAAAAACCACTTTTCGCACTTGTGTTGGTGCAGGAAACCACTTTTGCACTTGTATTAGTGTGGAAAAAACACTTTTTGCACTTGTGATAGTGTTGAAAAACCACTTTTTGCACTTGTGTTAGTGTTGAAAAACCACTTTTCGCACTTGTGTTGGTGCAGGAAACCACTTTTGCACTTGTATTAGTGTGGAAAAAACACTTTTCGCACTTGTGTTAGTGTTGAAAAACCACTTTTCGCACTTGTGTTAGTGTTGAAAAACCACTTTTCGCACTTGTGTTAGTGTTGAAAAACCAGTTTTCGCACTTGTGTTGGTGCAGGAAACCACTTTTGCACTTGTATTAGTGTGGAAAAACCACTTTTCGCACTTGTGTTAGTGTTGAACAACCACTTTTCGCACTTGCGTTAGTGTTGAAAAACCACTTTTCGCACTTGTGTTGGTGCAGGAAACCACTTTTGCACTTGTATTAGTGTGGAAAAAACACTTTTTGCACTTGTGATAGTGTTGAAAAACCACTTTTCGCACTTGTGTTAGTGTTGAAAAACCACTTTTCGCACTTGTGTTAGTGTTGAAAAACCACTTTTCGCACTTGTGTTGGTGCAGGAAACCACTTTTGCACTTGTATTAGTGTGGAAAAAACACTTTTTGCACTTGTGATAGTGTTGAAAAACCACTTTTCGCACTTGTGTTAGTGTTGAAAAATCACTTTTCGCACTTGTGTTGGTGCAGAAAACCACTTTTGCACTTGTATTAGTGTGGAAAAACCACTTTTCGCACTTGTGTTAGTGTTGAAAAACCACTTTTCGCACTTGTGTTAGTGTTGAAAAACCACTTTTCGCACTTGTGTTGGTGCAGGAAACCACTTTTGCACTTGTATTAGTGTGGAAAAAACACTTTTTGCACTTGTGTTAGTGTTGAAAAACCACTTTTCGCACTTGTGTTAGTGTTGAAAAATTTTTTTGCACTTGTGTTAGTGTTGAAAAACCACTTTTCGCACTTGTTTTGGTGCAGGAAACCACTTTTGCACTTGTATTAGTGTGGAAAAACCACTTTTGGCACTTGTGTTAGTGTTGAAAAACCACTTTTCGCACTTGTGTTAGTGTTGAAAAACCACTTTTCGCACCTGTGTTGGTGCAGGAAACCGCTTTTGCACTTGTATTAGTGTGGAAAAAACACTTTTTGCACTTGTGGTAGTGTTGAAAAACCACTTTTCGCACTTGTGTTAGTGTTGAAAAACCACTTTTCGCACTTGTGTTAGTGTTGGAAAACCACTTTTCGCACTTGTGTTGGTGCAGGAAACCACTTTTGCACTTGTATTAGTGTGGAAAGAACACTTTTTGCACTTGTGATAGTGTTGAAAAACCACTTTTCGCACTTGTGTTAGTGTTGAAAAACCACTTTTCGCACTTGTGTTAGTGTTGAAAAACCACTTTTCGCACTTGTGTTGGTGCAGGAAACCACTTTTGCACTTGTATTAGTGTGGAAAAAACACTTTTTGCACTTGTGATAGTGTTGAAAAACCACTTTTCGCACTTGTGTTAGTGTTGAAAAACCACTTTTCGCACTTGTGTTAGTGTTGAAAAACCACTTTTCGCACTTGTGTTGGTGCATGAAACCACTTTTGCACTTGTATTAGTGTGGAAAAAAAACTTTTTGCACTTGTGATAGTGTTGAAAAACCACTTTTCGCACTTGCGTTAGTGTTGAAAAATCACTTTTCGCACTTGTGTTGGTGCAGAAAACCACTTTTGCACTTGTATTAGTGTGGAAAAACCACCTTTCGCACTTGTGTTAGTGTTGAAAAGCCACTTTTCGCACTTGTGTTAGTGTTGAAAAACCACTTTTCGCACTTGTGTTAGTGTTGAAAAATCACTTTTCGCACTTGCGTTGGTGCAGAAAACCACTTTTGCACTTGTATTAGTGTGGAAAAAACACTTTTTGCACTTGTGATAGTGTTGAAAAACCACTTTTTGCACTTGTGTTTGTGTTGAAAAACCACTTTTCGCACTTGTGTTGGTGCAGGAAACCACTTTTGCACTTGTATTAGTGTGGAAAAAACACTTTTCGCACTTGTGTTAGTGTTGAAAAACCACTTTTCGCACTTGTGTTAGTGTTGAAAAACCAGTTTTCGCACTTGTGTTGGTGCAGGAAACCACTTTTGCACTTGTATTAGTGTGGAAAAACCACTTTTCGCACTTGTGTTAGTGTTGAAAAACCACTTTTCGCACTTGTGTTAGTGTTGAAAAACCACTTTTCGCACTTGTGTTGGTGCAGGAAACCACTTTTGCACTTGTATTAGCGTGGAAAAAACACTTTTTGCACTTGTGATAGTGTTGAAAAACCACTTTTCGCACTTGTGTTAGTGTTGAAAAACCACTTTTCGTACTTGTGTTAGTGTTGAAAAACCACTTTTCGCACTTGTGTTGGTGCAGGAAACCACTTTTGCACTTGTATTAGTGTGGAAAAAACACTTTTTGCACTTGTGATAGTGTTGAAAAACCACTTTTCGCACTTGTGTTAGTGTTGAAAAATCACTTTTCGCACTTGTGTTGGTGCAGGAAACCACTTTTGCACTTGTATTAGTGTGGAAAAAACACTTTTCGCACTTGTGTTAGTGTTGAAAAACCACTTTTCGCACTTGTGTTAGTGTTGAAAAACCACTTTTCGCACTTGTGTTGGTGCAGGAAACCACTTTTGCACTTGTATTAGTGTGGAAAAAACACTTTTTGCACTTGTGTTAGTGTTGAAAAACCACTTTTCGCACTTGTGTTAGTGTTGAAAAAACACTTTTCGCACTTGTGTTAGTGTTGAAAAACCACTTTTCGCACTTGTGTTTGTGCAGGAAACCACTTTTGCACTTGTATTAGTGTGGAAAAACCACTTTTCGCACTTGTGTTGGTGCAGGAAACCACTTTTGCACTTGTATTAGTGTGGAAAAAACACTTTTTGCACTTGTGATAGTGTTGAAAAACCACTTTTTGCACTTGTGTTAGTGTTGAAAAACCACTTTTCGCACTTGTGTTGGTGCAGGAAACCACTTTTGCACTTGTATTAGTGTGGAAAAAACACTTTTCGCACTTGTGTTAGTGTTGAAAAACCACTTTTCGCACTTGTGTTAGTGTTGAAAAACCACTTTTCGCACTTGTGTTAGTGTTGAAAAACCAGTTTTCGCACTTGTGTTGGTGCAGGAAACCACTTTTGCACTTGTATTAGTGTGGAAAAACCACTTTTCGCACTTGTGTTAGTGTTGAAAAACCACTTTTTGCACTTGTGATAGTGTTGAAAAACCACTTTTTGCACTTGTGTTTGTGTTGAAAAACCACTTTTCGCACTTGTGTTGGTGCAGGAAACCACTTTTGCACTTGTATTAGTGTGGAAAAACCACTTTTCGCACTTGTGTTAGTGTTGAAAAACCACTTTTCGCACTTGTGTTAGTGTTGAAAAACCACTTTTCGCACTTGTGTTGGTGCAGGAAACCACTTTTGCACTTGTATTAGCGTGGAAAAAACACTTTTTGCACTTGTGATAGTGTTGAAAAACCACTTTTCGCACTTGTGTTAGTGTTGAAAAACCACTTTTCGTACTTGTGTTAGTGTTGAAAAACCACTTTTCGCACTTGTGTTGGTGCAGGAAACCACTTTTGCACTTGTATTAGTGTGGAAAAAACACTTTTTGGACTTGTGATAGTGTTGAAAAACCACTTTTCGCACTTGTGTTAGTGTTGAAAAATCACTTTTCGCACTTGTGTTGGTGCAGAAAACCACTTTTGCACTTGTATTAGTGTGGAAAAACCACTTTTCGCATTTGTGTTAGTGTTGAAAAACCACTTTTCGCACTTGTGTTAGTGTTGAAAAACCACTTTTCGCACTTGTGTTGGTGCAGGAAACCACTTTTGCACTTGTATTAGTGTGGAAAAAACACTTTTTGCACTTGTGTTAGTGTTGAAAAACCACTTTTCGCACTTGTGTTAGTGTTGAAAAAACACTTTTCGCACTTGTGTTAGTGTTGAAAAACCACTTTTCGCACTTGTGTTTGTGCAGGAAACCACTTTTGCACTTGTATTAGTGTGGAAAAACCACTTTTCGCACTTGTGTTAGTGTTGAAAAACCACTTTTCGCACTTGTGTTAGTGTTGAAAAACCACTTTTCGCACCTGTGTTGGTGCAGGAAACCGCTTTTGCACTTGTATTAGTGTGGAAAGAACACTTTTTGCACTTGTGATAGTGTTGAAAAACCACTTTTCGCACTTGTGTTAGTGTTGAAAAACCACTTTTCGCACTTGTGTTAGTGTTGAAAAACCACTTTTCGCACTTGTGTTAGTGTTGAAAAAACACTTTTCGCACTTGTGTTAGTGTTGAAAAACCACTTTTCGCACTTGTGTTTGTGCAGGAAACCACTTTTGCACTTGTATTAGTGTGGAAAAACCACTTTTCGCACTTGTGTTAGTGTTGAAAAACCACTTTTCGCACTTGTGTTAGTGTTGAAAAACCACTTTTCGCACTTGTGTTGGTGCAGGAAACCACTTTTGCACTTGTATTAGTGTGGAAAGAACACTTTTTGCACTTGTGATAGTGTTGAAAAACCACTTTTCGCACTTGTGTTAGTGTTGAAAAACCACTTTTCGCACTTGTGTTAGTGTTGAAAAACCACTTTTCGCACTTGTGTTGGTGCAGGAAACCACTTTTGCACTTGTATTAGTGTGGAAAAAACACTTTTTGCACTTGTGATAGTGTTGAAAAACCACTTTTCGCACTTGTGTTAGTGTTGAAAAACCACTTTTCGCACTTGTGTTAGTGTTGAAAAACCACTTTTCGCACTTGTGTTGGTGCATGAAACCACTTTTGCACTTGTATTAGTGTGGAAAAAACACTTTTTGCACTTGTGATAGTGTTGAAAAACCACTTTTCGCACTTATGTTAGTGTTGAAAAATCACTTTTCGCACTTGTGTTGGTGCAGAAAACCACTTTTGCACTTGTATTAGTGTGGAAAAACCACTTTTCGGACTTGTGTTAGTGTTGAAAAACCACTTTTCGCACTTGTGTTAGTGTTGAAAAACCACTTTTCGCACTTGTGTTGGTGCAGGAAACCACTTTTGCACTTGTATTAGTGTGGAAAAAACACTTTTTGCACTTGTGATAGTGTTGAAAAACCACTTTTCGCACTTGTATTAGTGTTGAAAAACCACTTTTCGCACTTGTGTTAGTGTTGAAAAGCCACTTTTCGCACTTGTGTTGGTGCAGGAAACCACTTTTGCACTTGTATTAGTGTGGAAAAAACACTTTTTGCACTTGTGATAGTGTTGAAAAACCACTTTTCACACTTGTGTTAGTGTTGAAAAACCACTTTTCGCACTGTGTTAGTGTTGAAAAACCACTTTTCGCACTTGTGTTGGTGCAGGAAACCACTTTTGCACTTGTATTAGTGTGGAAAAAACACTTTTTGCACTTGTGATAGTGTTGAAAAACCACTTTTTGCACTTGTGTTAGTGTTGAAAAACCACTTTTCGCACTTGTGTTGGTGCAGGAAACCACTTTTGCACTTGTATTAGTGTGGAAAAAACACTTTTCGCACTTGTGTTAGTGTTGAAAAACCACTTTTCGCAATTGTGTTAGTGTATAAAAACCACTTTTCGCACTTGTGTTGGTCCAGGAAACCACTTTTGCACTTGTATTAGTGTGGAAAAAACACTTTTTGCACTTGTGATAGTGTTGAAAAACAACTTTTCGCACTTGTGTTAGTGTTGAAAAACCACTTTTCGCACTTGTGTTGGTGCAGGAAACCACTTTTGCACTTGTATTAGTGTGGAAAAACCACTTTTCGCACTTGTGTTAGTGTTGAAAAACCACTTTTCGCACTTGTGTAAGTGTTGAAAAACCACTTTTCGCACTTGTGTTGGTGCAGGAAACCACTTTTGCACTTGTATTAGTGTGGAAAAAACACTTTTTGCACTTGTGATGGTGTTGAAAAACCACTTTTCGCACTTGTGTTAGTGATGAAAAAACACTTTTCGCACTTGTGTTAGTGTTGAAAAACCACTTTTTGCACTTGTGTTGGTGCAGGAAACCACTTTTGCACTTGTATTAGTGTGGTAAAAACACTTTTTGCACTTGTAATAGTGTTGAAAAACCACTTTTCGCTCTTGTGTTAGTGTTGAAAAACCACTTTTCACACTTGTGTTAGTGTTGAAAAACCACTTTTCGCACTTGTGTTGGTGCTGGAAACCACTTTTGCACTTGTGTTAGTGTTGAAAAACCACTTTTCGCACTTGTGTTGGTGCAGGAAACCACGTTTGCACTTGTATTAGTGTGGAAAAAACACTTTTTGCACTTGTGATAGTGTTGAAAAACCACTTTTAGCACTTGTGTTAGTGTTGAAAAACCACTTTTCGCACTTGTGTTGGTGCAGGAAACCACTTTTGCACTTGTATTAGTGTGGAAAAAACACTTTTTGCACTTGTGATAGTGTTGAAAAACCACTTTTAGCACTTGTGTTAGTGTTGAAAAACCACTTTTCGCACTTGTGTTAGTGTTGAAAAACCACTTTTCGCACTTGTGTTGGTGCAGGAAACCACTTTTGCACTTGTATTACTGTGGAAAAAACACTTTTTGCACTTGTGATAGTGTTGAAAAACCACTTTTCGCACTTGTGTTAGTGTTGAAAAACCACTTTTCGCACTTGTGTTAGTGTTGAAAAACCACTTTTCGCACTTGTGTTGGTGGAGGAAACCACTTTTGCACTTGTATTAGTGTGGAAAAAACACTTTTTGCACTTGTGATAGTGTTGAAAAACCACTTTTCGCACTTGCGTTAGTGTTGAAAAATCACTTTTCGCACTTGTGTTGGTGCAGAAAACCACTTTTGCACTTGTATTAGTGTGGAAAAACCACTTTTCGCACTTGTGTTAGTGTTGAAAAACCACTTTTCGCACTTGTGTTAGTGTTGAAAAACCACTTTTCGCACTTGTGTTAGTGTTGAAAAATCACTTTTCGCACTTGTGTTGGTGCAGAAAACCACTTTTGCACTTGTATTAGTGTGGAAAAACCACTTTTCGCACTAGTGTTACTGTTGAAAAACCACTTCTCGCACTTGTGTTAGTGTTGAAAAACCACTTTTCGCACTTGTGTTGGTGCAGGAAACCACTTTTGCACTTGTATTAGTGTTGAAAAACCACTTTTCGCACTTGTGTTAGTGTTGAAAAACCACTTTTCGCACTTGTGTTAGTGTTGAAAAACCACTTTTCGCACTTGTGTTGGTGCAGGAAACCACTTTTGCACTTGTATTAGTGTGGAAAAAACACTTTTTGCACTTGTGATATTGTTGAAAAACCACTTTTCGCACTTGTGTTAGTGTTGAAAAACCACTTTTCGCACTTGTGTTAGTGTTGAAAAACCACTTTTCGCACTTGTGTTGGTACAGGAAACCACTTTTGCACTTGTATTAGTGTGGAAAAAACACTTTTTACCTTCGCAAAAGCGGAAGGTTATGTTTTGATCACTGTGTATTTATTTGTATGTCTGTGTGTGTGTGTGTGTGTGTATGTTATTCGCATAACTCAAAAAGTATTCAACCGAATTGCATGAAATTTGGTGGGATGATTGGTTATTATACGGGACACATTTGATTAGATTTTGGGAGCAATCGGGTCAAAGGTCAAGGTCAAGGTCACGAAAAGGTCAAAATCGTATTTTTACCATAGCGCGGTCAATTTTTATCCAATTGGCATGCAACTAATGCCAAAATGTTCAGAATTCAATGCCCGATCTTGTGATATACGACATGACCCAGTGAAGACATTACCCTTGTTAGCGGTTGGGGGTCAAAGGTCAGGGGGGTCACGACCTTGCAAAATGTGCGTTTTTTGTCATAACTCGGTCAATTCTTATCCGATTTGCATGAAATCAGCACCAAACTGTTCACTGTTCTGTTCCCTACACTCCCATGCCAAGTACAGAACAGTAGCTGCGGCGAAGGTATGCGCTCTACCGAGTGCCCGTTCTAGTTGCACTTGTGATAGTGTTGAAAAAACACTTTTTGCACTTGTGTTAGTGTTGAAAAACCACTTTTCGCACTTGTGTTGGTGCAGGAAACCACTTTTGCACTTGTATTAGTGTGGAAAAAACACTTTTCGCACTTGTATTAGTGTTGAAAAACCACTTTTCGCACTTGTGTTAGTGTTGAAAAACCACTTTTCGCACTTGTAAGAGTGTTGAAAAACCACTTTTCGCACTTGTGTTGGTGCAGGAAACCACTTTTGCACTTGTATTAGCGTGGAAAAAACACTTTTTGCACTTGTGATAGTGTTGAAAAACCACTTTTCGCACTTGTGTTAGTGTTGAAAAACCACTTTTCGCACTTGTGTTAGTGTTGAAAAACCACTTTTCGCACTTGTGTTGGTGCAGGAAACCACTTTTGCACTTGTATTAGTGTGGAAAAAACACTTTTTGCACTTGTGATAGTGTTGAAAAACCACTTTTCGCACTTGTGTTAGTGTTGAAAAATCACTTTTCGCACTTGTGTTGGTGCAGAAAACCACTTTTGCACTTGTATTAGTGTGGAAAAACCACTTTTCGCACTTGTGTTAGTGTTGAAAAACCACTTTTCGCACTTGTGTTGGTGCAGGAAACCACTTTTGCACTTGTATTAGTGTGGAAAAAACACTTTTTGCACTTGTGATAGTGTTGAAAAACCACTTTTCGCACTTGTGTTGGTGCAGGAAACCACTTTTGCACTTGTATTAGTGTGGAAAAAACACTTTTTGCACTTGTGATAGTGTTGAAAAACCACTTTTCGCACTTGTGTTAGTGTTGAAAAAACACTTTTTGCACTTGTGATAGTGTTGAAAAACCACTTTTCGCACTTGTGTTAGTGTGGAAAAACCACTTTTCGCACTTGTGTTAGTGTTGAAAAACCACTTTTCGCACTTGTGTTAGTGATGAAAAACCACTTTTCGCACTTGTGTTGGTGCAGGAAACCACTTTTGCACTTGTATTAGTGTGGAAAAAACACTTTTTGCACTTGTGATAGTGTTGAAAAACCACTTTTCGCACTTGTGTTAGTGTTGAAAAACCACTTTTCGCACTTGTGTTAGTGTTGAAAAAGCACTTTTCGCACTTGTGTTGGTGCAGGAAACCACTTTTGCACTTGTATTAGTGTGGAAAAAACACTTTTTGCACTTGTGATAGTGTTGAAAAACCACTTTTCGCACTTGTGTTAGTGTTGAAAAATCACTTTTCGCACTTGTGTTGGTGCAGAAAACCACTTTTGCACTTGTATTATTGTGGAAAAACCACTTTTCGCACTTGTGTTAGTGTTGAAAAACCACTTTTCGCACTTGTGTTAGTGTTGAAAAACCACTTTTCGCACTTGTGTTGGTGCAGGAAACCACTTTTGCACTTGTATTAGTGTGGAAAAAACACTTTTTGCACTTGTGATAGTGTTGAAAAACCACTTTTTGCACTTGTGTTAGTGTTGAAAAACCACTTTTCGCACTTGTGTTGGTGCAGGAAACCACTTTTGCACTTGTATTAGTGTGGAAAAAACACTTTTCGCACTTGTGTTAGTGTTGAAAAACCACTTTTCGCACTTGTGTTAGTGTTGAAAAACCACTTTTCGCACTTGTGTTAGTGTTGAAAAACCAGTTTTCGCACTTGTGTTGGTGCAGGAAACCACTTTTGCACTTGTATTAGTGTGGAAAAACCACTTTTCGCACTTGTGTTAGTGTTGAACAACCACTTTTCGCACTTGCGTTAGTGTTGAAAAACCACTTTTCGCACTTGTGTTGGTGCAGGAAACCACTTTTGCACTTGTATTAGTGTGGAAAAAACACTTTTTGCACTTGTGATAGTGTTGAAAAACCACTTTTCGCACTTGTGTTAGTGTTGAAAAACCACTTTTCGCACTTGTGTTAGTGTTGAAAAACCACTTTTCGCACTTGTGTTGGTGCAGGAAACCACTTTTGCACTTGTATTAGTGTGGAAAAAACACTTTTTGCACTTGTGATAGTGTTGAAAAACCACTTTTCGCACTTGTGTTAGTGTTGAAAAATCACTTTTCGCACTTGTGTTGGTGCAGAAAACCACTTTTGCACTTGTATTAGTGTGGAAAAACCACTTTTCGCACTTGTGTTAGTGTTGAAAAACCACTTTTCGCACTTGTGTTAGTGTTGAAAAACCACTTTTCGCACTTGTGTTGGTGCAGGAAACCACTTTTGCACTTGTATTAGTGTGGAAAAAACACTTTTTGCACTTGTGTTAGTGTTGAAAAACCACTTTTCGCACTTGTGTTAGTGTTGAAAAAAATTTTTGCACTTGTGTTAGTGTTGAAAAACCACTTTTCGCACTTGTTTTGGTGCAGGAAACCACTTTTGCACTTGTATTAGTGTGGAAAAACCACTTTTGGCACTTGTGTTAGTGTTGAAAAACCACTTTTCGCACTTGTGTTAGTGTTGAAAAACCACTTTTCGCACCTGTGTTGGTGCAGGAAACCGCTTTTGCACTTGTATTGGTGTGGAAAAAACACTTTTTGCACTTGTGGTAGTGTTGAAAAACCACTTTTCGCACTTGTGTTAGTGTTGAAAAACCACTTTTCGTACTTGTGTTAGTGTTGAAAAACCACTTTTCGCACTTGTGTTGGTGCAGGAAACCACTTTTGCACTTGTATTAGTGTGGAAAGAACACTTTTTGCACTTGTGATAGTGTTGAAAAACCACTTTTCGCACTTGTGTTAGTGTTGAAAAACCACTTTTCACACTTGTGTTAGTGTTGAAAAACCACTTTTCGCACTTGTGTTGGTGCAGGAAACCACTTTTGCACTTGTATTAGTGTGGAAAAAACACTTTTTGCACTTGTGATAGTGTTGAAAAACCACTTTTCGCACTTGTGTTAGTGTTGAAAAACCACTTTTCGCACTTGTGTTAGTGTTGAAAAACCACTTTTCGCACTTGTGTTGGTGCATGAAACCACTTTTGCACTTGTATTAGTGTGGAAAAAAAACTTTTTGCACTTGTGATAGTGTTGAAAAACCACTTTTCGCACTTGCGTTAGTGTTGAAAAATCACTTTTCGCACTTGTGTTGGTGCAGAAAACCACTTTTGCACTTGTATTAGTGTGGAAAAACCACCTTTCGCACTTGTGTTAGTGTTGAAAAACCACTTTTCGCACTTGTGTTAGTGTTGAAAAACCACTTTTCGCACTTGTGTTAGTGTTGAAAAATCACTTTTCGCACTTGCGTTGGTGCAGAAAACCACTTTTGCACTTGTATTAGTGTGGGAAAACCACTTTTCGCACTTGTGTTAGTGTTGAAAAACCACTTTTCGCACTTGTGTTTGTGTTGAAAAACCACTTTTCGCACTTGTGTTGGTGCAGGAAACCACTTTTGCACTTGTATTAGTGTGGAAAAAACACTTTTTGCACTTGTGATAGTGTGGAAAATCCACTTTTCGCACTTGTGTTAGTGTTGAAAAACCACTTTTCGCACTTGTGTTAGTGTTGAAAAACCACTTTTCGCACTTGTGTTGGTGCAGGAAACCACTTTTGCACTTGTATTAGTGTGGAAAAAACACTTTTTGCACTTGTGATAGTGTTGAAAAACCACTTTTCGCACTTGTGTTAGTGTTGAAAAACCACTTTTCGCACTTGTGTTAGTGTTGAAAAACCACTTTTCGCACTTGTGTTGGTGCAGGAAACCACTTTTGCACTTGTATTAGTGTGGAAAAAACACTTTTTGCACTTGTGATAGTGTTGAAAAACCACTTTTTGCACTTGTGTTAGTGTTGAAAAACCACTTTTCGCACTTGTGTTGGTGCAGGAAACCACTTTTGCACTTGTATTAGTGTGGAAAAAACACTTTTCGCACTTGTGTTAGTGTTGAAAAACCACTTTTCGCACTTGTGTTAGTGTTGAAAAATCACTTTTCGCACTTGTGTTGGTGCAGAAAACCACTTTTGCACTTGTATTAGTGTGGAAAAACCACCTTTCGCACTTGTGTTAGTGTTGAAAAACCACTTTTCGCAGTTGTGTTAGTGTTGAAAAACCACTTTTCGCACTTGTGTTAGTGTTGAAAAACCACTTTTCGCACTTGTGTTGGTGCAGGAAACCACTTTTGCACTTGTATTAGTGTGGAAAAAACACTTTTTGCACTTGTGATAGTGTTGAAAAACCACTTTCGCACTTGTGTTAGTGTTGAAAAACCACTTTTCGCACTTGTGTTAGTGTTGAAAAACCACTTTTCGCACTTGTGTTGGTGCAGGAAACCACTTTTGCACTTGTATTAGTGTGGAAAAAACACTTTTTGCACTTGTGATAGTGTTGAAAAACCACTTTTTGCACTTGTGTTAGTGTTGAAAAACCACTTTTCGCACTTGTGTTGGTGCAGGAAACCACTTTTGCACTTGTATTAGTGTGGAAAAAACACTTTTCGCACTTGTGTTAGTGTTGAAAAACCACTTTTCGCACTTGTGTTAGTGTTGAAAAACCACTTTTCGCACTTGTCTTAGTGTTGAAAAACCAGTTTTCGCACTTGTGTTGGTGCAGGAAACCACTTTTGCACTTGTATTAGTGTGGAAAAACCACTTTTCGCACTTGTGTTAGTGTTGAAAAACCACTTTTCGCACTTGTGTTAGTGTTGAAAAACCACTTTTCGCACTTGTGTTGGTGCAGGAAACCACTTTTGCACTTGTATTAGTGTGGCAAAAACACTTTTTGCACTTGTGATAGTGTTGAAAAACCACTTTTCGCACTTGTGTTAGTGTTGAAAAACCACTTTTCGCACTCGTGTTGGTGCAGGAAACCACTTTTGCACTTGTATTAGTGTGGAAAAAACACTTTTTGCACTTGTGATAGTGTTGAAAAACCACATTTCGCACTTGCGTTAGTGTTGAAAAATCACTTTTCGCACTTGTGTTGGTGCAGAAAACCACTTTTGCACTTGTATTAGTGTGGAAAAACCACTTTTCGCACTTGTGTTAGTGTTGAAAAACCACTTTTCGCACTTGTGTTAGTGTTGAAAAACCACTTTTCGCACTTGTGTTAGTGTTGAAAAATCACTTTTCGCACTTGTGTTGGTGCAGAAAACCACTTTTGCACTTGTATTAGTGTGGAAAAACCACTTTTCGCACTAGTGTTAGTGTTGAAAAACCACTTTTCGCACTTGTGTTAGTGTTGAAAAACCACTTTTCGCACTTGTGTTGGTGCAGGAAACCACTTTTGCACTTGTATTAGTGTGGAAAAAACACTTTTCGCACTTGTGTTAGTGTTGAAAAACCACTTTTCGCACTTGTGTTAGTGTTGAAAAACCACTTTTCGCACTTGTGTTAGTGTTGAAAAACCAGTTTTCGCACTTGTGTTGGTGCAGGAAACCACTTTTGCACTTGTATTAGTGTGGAAAAACCACTTTTCGCACTTGTGTTAGTGTTGAAAGACCACTTTTTGCACTTGTGATAGTGTTGAAAAACCACTTTTTGCACTTGTGTTTGTGTTGAAAAACTACTTTTCGCACTTGTGTTGGTGCAGGAAACCACTTTTGCACTTGTATTAGTGTGGAAAAAACACTTTTCGCACTTGTGTTAGTGTTGAAAAACCACTTTTCGCACTTGTGTTAGTGTTGAAAAACCACTTTTCGCACTTGTGTTAGTGTTGAAAAACCAGTTTTCGCACTTGTGTTGGTGCAGGAAACCACTTTTGCACTTGTATTAGTGTGGAAAAACCACTTTTCGCACTTGTGTTAGTGTTGAAAAACCACTTTTCGCACTTGTGTTAGTGTTGAAAAACCACCTTTCGCACTTGTGTTGGTGCAGGAAACCACTTTTGCACTTGTATTAGCGTGGAAAAAACACTTTTTGCACTTGTGATAGTGTTGAAAAACCACTTTTCGCACTTGTGTTAGTGTTGAAAAACCACTTTTCGCACTTGTGTTAGTGTTGAAAAACCACTTTTCGCACTTGTGTTGGTGCAGGATACCACTTTTGCACTTGTATTAGTGTGGAAAAAACACTTTTTGCACTTGTGATAGTGTTGAAAAACCACTTTTCGCACTTGTGTTAGTGTTGAAAAATCACTTTTCGCACTTGTGTTGGTGCAGAAAACCACTTTTGCACTTGTATTAGTGTGGAAAAACCACTTTTCGCACTTGTGTTAGTGTTGAAAAACCACTTTTCGCACTTGTGTTAGTGTTGAAAAACCACTTTTCGCACTTGTGTTGGTGCAGGAAACCACTTTTGCACTTGTATTAGTGTGGAAAAAACACTTTTTGCACTTGTGTTAGTGTTGAAAAACCACTTTTCGCACTGGTGTTAGTGTTGAAAAAACACTTTTCGCACTTGTGTTAGTGTTGAAAAACCACTTTTCGCACTTGTGTTTGTGCAGGAAACCACTTTTGCACTTGTATTAGTGTGGAAAAACCACTTTTCACACTTGTGTTGGTGCAGGAAACCACTTTTGCACTTGTATTAGTGTGGAAAAAATACTTTTTGCACTTGTGATAGTGTTGAAAAACCACTTTTTGCACTTGTGTTGGTGTTGAAAAACCACTTTTCGCACTTGTGTTGGTGCAGGAAACCACTTTTGCACTTGTATTAGTGTGGAAAAAACACTTTTCGCACTTGTGTTAGTGTTGAAAAACCACTTTTCGCACTTGTGTTAGTGTTGAAAAACCACTTTTCGCACTTGTGTTGGTGCAGGAAACCACTTTTGCACTTGTATTAGTGTGGAAAAAACACTTTTTGCACTTGTGTTAGTGTTGAAAAACCACTTTTCGCACTTGTGTTAGTGTTGAAAAAACACTTTTCGCACTTGTGTTAGTGTTGAAAAACCACTTTTCGCACTTGTGTTTGTGCAGGAAACCACTTTTGCACTTGTATTAGTGTGGAAAAACCACTTTTCGCACTTGTGTTGGTGCAGGAAACCACTTTTGCACTTGTATTAGTGTGGAAAAAACACTTTTTGCACTTGTGATAGTGTTGAAAAACCACTTTTTGCACTTGTGTTAGTGTTGAAAAACCACTTTTCGCACTTGTGTTGGTGCAGGAAACCACTTTTGCACTTGTATTAGTGTGGAAAAAACACTTTTCGCACTTGTGTTAGTGTTGAAAAACCACTTTTCGCACTTGTGTTAGTGTTGAAAAACCACTTTTCGCACTTGTGTTAGTGTTGAAAAACCAGTTTTCGCACTTGTGTTGGTGCAGGAAACCACTTTTGCACTTGTATTAGTGTGGAAAAACCACTTTTCGCACTTGTGTTAGTGTTGAAAAACCACTTTTTGCACTTGTGATAGTGTTGAAAAACCACTTTTTGCACTTGTGTTTGTGTTGAAAAACCACTTTTCGCACTTGTGTTGGTGCAGGAAACCACTTTTGCACTTGTATTAGTGTGGAAAAAACACTTTTCGCACTTGTGTTAGTGTTGAAAAACCACTTTTCGCACTTGTGTTAGTGTTGAAAAACCAGTTTTCGCACTTGTGTTGGTGCAGGAAACCACTTTTGCACTTGTATTAGTGTGGAAAAACCACTTTTCGCACTTGTGTTAGTGTTGAAAAACCACTTTTCGCACTTGTGTTAGTGTTGAAAAACCACTTTTCGCACTTGTGTTGGTGCAGGAAACCACTTTTGCACTTGTATTAGCGTGGAAAAAACACTTTTTGCACTTGTGATAGTGTTGAAAAACCACTTTTCGCACTTGTGTTAGTGTTGAAAAACCACTTTTCGTACTTGTGTTAGTGTTGAAAAACCACTTTTCGCACTTGTGTTGGTGCAGGAAACCACTTTTGCACTTGTATTAGTGTGGAAAAAACACTTTTTGCACTTGTGATAGTGTTGAAAAACCACTTTTCGCACTTGTGTTAGTGTTGAAAAATCACTTTTCGCACTTGTGTTGGTGCAGAAAACCACTTTTGCACTTGTATTAGTGTGGAAAAACCACTTTTCGCATTTGTGTTAGTGTTGAAAAACCACTTTTCGCACTTGTGTTAGTGTTGAAAAACCACTTTTCGCACTTGTGTTGGTGCAGGAAACCACTTTTGCACTTGTATTAGTGTGGAAAAAACACTTTTTGCACTTGTGTTAGTTTTGAAAAACCACTTTTCGCACTTGTGATAGTGTTGAAAAAACACTTTTCGCACTTGTGTTAGTGTTGAAAAACCACTTTTCGCACTTGTGTTTGTGCAGGAAACCACTTTTGCACTTGTATTAGTGTGGAAAAACCACTTTTCGCACTTGTGTTAGTGTTGAAAAACCACTTTTCGCACTTGTGTTAGTGTTGAAAAACCACTTTTCGCACCTGTGTTGGTGCAGGAAACCGCTTTTGCACTTGTATTAGTGTGGAAAAAACACTTTTTGCACTTGTGATAGTGTTGAAAAACCACTTTTCGCACTTGTGTTAGTGTTGAAAAACCACTTTTCGCACTTGTGTTAGTGTTGAAAAACCACTTTTCGCACTTGTGTTGGTGCAGGAAACCACTTTTGCTCTTGTATTAGTGTGGAAAGAACACTTTTTGCACTTGTGATAGTGTTGAAAAACCACTTTTCGCACTTGTGTTAGTGTTGAAAAACCACTTTTCGCACTTGTGTTAGTGTTGAAAAACCACTTTTCGCACTCGTGTTGGTGCAGGAAACCACTTTTGCACTTGTATTAGTGTGGAAAAACCACTTTTCGCACTTGTGTTGGTGCAGGAAACCACTTTTGCACTTGTATTAGTGTGGAAAAAATACTTTTTGCACTTGTGATAGTGTTGAAAAACCACTTTTTGCACTTGTGTTAGTGTTGAAAAACCACTTTTCGCACTTGTGTTGGTGCAGGAAACCACTTTTGCACTTGTATTAGTGTGGAAAAAACACTTTTCGCACTTGTGTTAGTGTTGAAAAACCACTTTTCGCACTTGTGTTAGTGTTGAAAAACCACTTTTCGCACTTGTGTTGGTGCAGGAAACCACTTTTGCACTTGTATTAGTGTGGAAAAAACACTTTTTGCACTTGTGTTAGTGTTGAAAAACCACTTTTGGCACTTGTGTTAGTGTTGAAAAAACACTTTTCGCACTTGTGTTAGTGTTGAAAAACCACTTTTCGCACTTGTGTTTGTGCAGGAAACCACTTTTGCACTTGTATTAGTGTGGAAAAACCACTTTTCGCACTTGTGTTGGTGCAGGAAACCACTTTTGCACTTGTATTAGTGTGGAAAAAACACTTTTTGCACTTGTGATAGTGTTGAAAAACCACTTTTTGCACTTGTGTTAGTGTTGAAAAACCACTTTTCGCACTTGTGTTGGTGCAGGAAACCACTTTTGCACTTGTATTAGTGTGGAAAAAACACTTTTCGCACTTGTGTTAGTGTTGAAAAACCACTTTTCGCACTTGTGTTAGTGTTGAAAAACCACTTTTCGCACTTGTGTTAGTGTTGAAAAACCAGTTTTCGCACTTGTGTTGGTGCAGGAAACCACTTTTGCACTTGTATTAGTGTGGAAAAACCACTTTTCGCACTTGTGTTAGTGTTGAAAAACCACTTTTTGCACTTGTGATAGTGTTGAAAAACCACTTTTTGCACTTGTGTTTGTGTTGAAAAACCACTTTTCGCACTTGTGTTGGTGCAGGAAACCACTTTTGCACTTGTATTAGTGTGGAAAAAACACTTTTCGCACTTGTGTTAGTGTTGAAAAACCACTTTTCGCACTTGTGTTAGTGTTGAAAAACCAGTTTTCGCACTTGTGTTGGTGCAGGAAACCACTTTTGCACTTGTATTAGTGTGGAAAAACCACTTTTCGCACTTGTGTTAGTGTTGAAAAACCACTTTTCGCACTTGTGTTAGTGTTGAAAAACCACTTTTCGCACTTGTGTTGGTGCAGGAAACCACTTTTGCACTTGTATTAGCGTGGAAAAAACACTTTTTGCACTTGTGATAGTGTTGAAAAACCACTTTTCGCACTTGTGTTAGTGTTGAAAAACCACTTTTCGTACTTGTGTTAGTGTTGAAAAACCACTTTTCGCACTTGTGTTGGTGCAGGAAACCACTTTTGCACTTGTATTAGTGTGGAAAAAACACTTTTTGCACTTGTGATAGTGTTGAAAAACCACTTTTCGCACTTGTGTTAGTGTTGAAAAATCACTTTTCGCACTTGTGTTGGTGCAGAAAACCACTTTTGCACTTGTATTAGTGTGGAAAAACCACTTTTCGCATTTGTGTTAGTGTTGAAAAACCACTTTTCGCACTTGTGTTAGTGTTGAAAAACCACTTTTCGCACTTGTGTTGGTGCAGGAAACCACTTTTGCACTTGTATTAGTGTGGAAAAAACACTTTTTGCACTTGTGTTAGTGTTGAAAAACCACTTTTCGCACTTGTGTTAGTGTTGAAAAAACACTTTTCGCACTTGTGTTAGTGTTGAAAAACCACTTTTCGCACTTGTGTTTGTGCAGGAAACCACTTTTGCACTTGTATTAGTGTGGAAAAACCACTTTTCGCACTTGTGTTAGTGTTGAAAAACCACTTTTCGCACTTGTGTTAGTGTTGAAAAACCACTTTTCGCACCTGTGTTGGTGCAGGAAACCGCTTTTGCACTTGTATTAGTGTGGAAAAAACACTTTTTGCACTTGTGATAGTGTTGAAAAACCACTTTTCGCACTTGTGTTAGTGTTGAAAAACCACTTTTCGCACTTGTGTTAGTGTTGAAAAACCACTTTTCGCACTTGTGTTGGTGCAGGAAACCACTTTTGCACTTGTATTAGTGTGGAAAGAACACTTTTTGCACTTGTGATAGTGTTGAAAAACCACTTTTCGCACTTGTGTTAGTGTTGAAAAACCACTTTTCGCACTTGTGTTAGTGTTGAAAAACCACTTTTCGCACTTGTGTTGGTGCAGGAAACCACTTTTGCACTTGTATTAGTGTGGAAAAAACACTTTTTGCACTTGTGATAGTGTTGAAAAACCACTTTTCGCACTTGTGTTAGTGTTGAAAAACCACTTTTCGCACTTGTGTTAGTGTTGAAAAACCACTTTTCGCACTTGTGTTGGTGCAGGAAACCACTTTTGCACTTGTATTAGTGTGGAAAAACCACTTTTCGCACTTGTGTTAGTGTTGAAAAACCACTTTTCGCACTTGTGTTAGTGTTGAAAAACCACTTTTCGCACTTGTGTTGGTGCAGGAAACCACTTTTGCACTTGTATTAGCGTGGAAAAAACACTTTTTGCACTTGTGATAGTGTTGAAAAACCACTTTTCGCACTTGTGTTAGTGTTGAAAAACCACTTTTCGTACTTGTGTTAGTGTTGAAAAACCACTTTTCGCACTTGTGTTGGTGCAGGAAACCACTTTTGCACTTGTATTAGTGTGGAAAAAACACTTTTTGCACTTGTGATAGTGTTGAAAAACCACTTTTCGCACTTGTGTTAGTGTTGAAAAATCACTTTTCGCACTTGTGTTGGTGCAGAAAACCACTTTTGCACTTGTATTAGTGTGGAAAAACCACTTTTCGCATTTGTGTTAGTGTTGAAAAACCACTTTTCGCACTTGTGTTAGTGTTGAAAAACCACTTTTCGCACTTGTGTTGGTGCAGGAAACCACTTTTGCACTTGTATTAGTGTGGAAAAAACACTTTTTGCACTTGTGTTAGTTTTGAAAAACCACTTTTCGCACTTGTGATAGTGTTGAAAAAACACTTTTCGCACTTGTGTTAGTGTTGAAAAACCACTTTTCGCACTTGTGTTTGTGCAGGAAACCACTTTTGCACTTGTATTAGTGTGGAAAAACCACTTTTCGCACTTGTGTTAGTGTTGAAAAACCACTTTTCGCACTTGTGTTAGTGTTGAAAAACCACTTTTCGCACCTGTGTTGGTGCAGGAAACCGCTTTTGCACTTTATTAGTGTGGAAAAAACACTTTTTGCACTTGTGATAGTGTTGAAAAACCACTTTTCGCACTTGTGTTAGTGTTGAAAAACCACTTTTCGCACTTGTGTTAGTGTTGAAAAACCACTTTTCGCACTTGTGTTGGTGCAGGAAACCACTTTTGCTCTTGTATTAGTGTGGAAAGAACACTTTTTGCACTTGTGATAGTGTTGAAAAACCACTTTTCGCACTTGTGTTAGTGTTGAAAAACCACTTTTCGCACTTGTGTTAGTGTTGAAAAACCACTTTTCGCACTCGTGTTGGTGCAGGAAACCACTTTTGCACTTGTATTAGTGTGGAAAAACCACTTTTCGCACTTGTGTTGGTGCAGGAAACCACTTTTGCACTTGTATTAGTGTGGAAAAAATACTTTTTGCACTTGTGATAGTGTTGAAAAACCACTTTTTGCACTTGTGTTAGTGTTGAAAAACCACTTTTCGCACTTGTGTTGGTGCAGGAAACCACTTTTGCACTTGTATTAGTGTGGAAAAAACACTTTTCGCACTTGTGTTAGTGTTGAAAAACCACTTTTCGCACTTGTGTTAGTGTTGAAAAACCACTTTTCGCACTTGTGTTGGTGCAGGAAACCACTTTTGCACTTGTATTAGTGTGGAAAAAACACTTTTTGCACTTGTGTTAGTGTTGAAAAACCACTTTTGGCACTTGTGTTAGTGTTGAAAAAACACTTTTCGCACTTGTGTTAGTGTTGAAAAACCACTTTTCGCACTTGTGTTTGTGCAGGAAACCACTTTTGCACTTGTATTAGTGTGGAAAAACCACTTTTCGCACTTGTGTTGGTGCAGGAAACCACTTTTGCACTTGTATTAGTGTGGAAAAAACACTTTTTGCACTTGTGATAGTGTTGAAAAACCACTTTTTGCACTTGTGTTAGTGTTGAAAAACCACTTTTCGCACTTGTGTTGGTGCAGGAAACCACTTTTGCACTTGTATTAGTGTGGAAAAAACACTTTTCGCACTTGTGTTAGTGTTGAAAAACCACTTTTCGCACTTGTGTTAGTGTTGAAAAACCACTTTTCGCACTTGTGTTAGTGTTGAAAAACCAGTTTTCGCACTTGTGTTGGTGCAGGAAACCACTTTTGCACTTGTATTAGTGTGGAAAAACCACTTTTCGCACTTGTGTTAGTGTTGAAAAACCACTTTTTGCACTTGTGATAGTGTTGAAAAACCACTTTTTGCACTTGTGTTTGTGTTGAAAAACCACTTTTCGCACTTGTGTTGGTGCAGGAAACCACTTTTGCACTTGTATTAGTGTGGAAAAAACACTTTTCGCACTTGTGTTAGTGTTGAAAAACCACTTTTCGCACTTGTGTTAGTGTTGAAAAACCAGTTTTCGCACTTGTGTTGGTGCAGGAAACCACTTTTGCACTTGTATTAGTGTGGAAAAACCACTTTTCGCACTTGTGTTAGTGTTGAAAAACCACTTTTCGCACTTGTGTTAGTGTTGAAAAACCACTTTTCGCACTTGTGTTGGTGCAGGAAACCACTTTTGCACTTGTATTAGCGTGGAAAAAACACTTTTTGCACTTGTGATAGTGTTGAAAAACCACTTTTCGCACTTGTGTTAGTGTTGAAAAACCACTTTTCGTACTTGTGTTAGTGTTGAAAAACCACTTTTCGCACTTGTGTTGGTGCAGGAAACCACTTTTGCACTTGTATTAGTGTGGAAAAAACACTTTTTGCACTTGTGATAGTGTTGAAAAACCACTTTTCGCACTTGTGTTAGTGTTGAAAAATCACTTTTCGCACTTGTGTTGGTGCAGAAAACCACTTTTGCACTTGTATTAGTGTGGAAAAACCACTTTTCGCATTTGTGTTAGTGTTGAAAAACCACTTTTCGCACTTGTGTTAGTGTTGAAAAACCACTTTTCGCACTTGTGTTGGTGCAGGAAACCACTTTTGCACTTGTATTAGTGTGGAAAAAACACTTTTTGCACTTGTGTTAGTGTTGAAAAACCACTTTTCGCACTTGTGTTAGTGTTGAAAAAACACTTTTCGCACTTGTGTTAGTGTTGAAAAACCACTTTTCGCACTTGTGTTTGTGCAGGAAACCACTTTTGCACTTGTATTAGTGTGGAAAAACCACTTTTCGCACTTGTGTTAGTGTTGAAAAACCACTTTTCGCACTTGTGTTAGTGTTGAAAAACCACTTTTCGCACCTGTGTTGGTGCAGGAAACCGCTTTTGCACTTGTATTAGTGTGGAAAAAACACTTTTTGCACTTGTGATAGTGTTGAAAAACCACTTTTCGCACTTGTGTTAGTGTTGAAAAACCACTTTTCGCACTTGTGTTAGTGTTGAAAAACCACTTTTCGCACTTGTGTTGGTGCAGGAAACCACTTTTGCACTTGTATTAGTGTGGAAAGAACACTTTTTGCACTTGTGATAGTGTTGAAAAACCACTTTTCGCACTTGTGTTAGTGTTGAAAAACCACTTTTCGCACTTGTGTTAGTGTTGAAAAACCACTTTTCGCACTTGTGTTGGTGCAGGAAACCACTTTTGCACTTGTATTAGTGTGGAAAAAACACTTTTTGCACTTGTGATAGTGTTGAAAAACCACTTTTCGCACTTGTGTTAGTGTTGAAAAACCACTTTTCGCACTTGTGTTAGTGTTGAAAAACCACTTTTCGCACTTGTGTTGGTGCATGAAACCACTTTTGCACTTGTATTAGTGTGGAAAAAACACTTTTTGCACTTGTGATAGTGTTGAAAAACCACTTTTCGCACTTATGTTAGTGTTGAAAAATCACTTTTCGCACTTGTGTTGGTGCAGAAAACCACTTTTGCACTTGTATTAGTGTGGAAAAACCACTTTTCGGACTTGTGTTAGTGTTGAAAAACCACTTTTCGCACTTGTGTTAGTGTTGAAAAACCACTTTTCGCACTTGTGTTGGTGCAGGAAACCACTTTTGCACTTGTATTAGTGTGGAAAAAACACTTTTTGCACTTGTGATAGTGTTGAAAAACCACTTTTCGCACTTGTATTAGTGTTGAAAAACCACTTTTCGCACTTGTGTTAGTGTTGAAAAGCCACTTTTCGCACTTGTGTTGGTGCAGGAAACCACTTTTGCACTTGTATTAGTGTGGAAAAAACACTTTTTGCACTTGTGATAGTGTTGAAAAACCACTTTTCACACTTGTGTTAGTGTTGAAAAACCACTTTTCGCACTGTGTTAGTGTTGAAAAACCACTTTTCGCACTTGTGTTGGTGCAGGAAACCACTTTTGCACTTGTATTAGTGTGGAAAAAACACTTTTTGCACTTGTGATAGTGTTGAAAAACCACTTTTTGCACTTGTGTTAGTGTTGAAAAACCACTTTTCGCACTTGTGTTGGTGCAGGAAACCACTTTTGCACTTGTATTAGTGTGGAAAAAACACTTTTCGCACTTGTGTTAGTGTTGAAAAACCACTTTTCGCAATTGTGTTAGTGTATAAAAACCACTTTTCGCACTTGTGTTGGTCCAGGAAACCACTTTTGCACTTGTATTAGTGTGGAAAAAACACTTTTTGCACTTGTGATAGTGTTGAAAAACAACTTTTCGCACTTGTGTTAGTGTTGAAAAACCACTTTTCGCACTTGTGTTGGTGCAGGAAACCACTTTTGCACTTGTATTAGTGTGGAAAAACCACTTTTCGCACTTGTGTTAGTGTTGAAAAACCACTTTTCGCACTTGTGTAAGTGTTGAAAAACCACTTTTCGCACTTGTGTTGGTGCAGGAAACCACTTTTGCACTTGTATTAGTGTGGAAAAAACACTTTTTGCACTTGTGATGGTGTTGAAAAACCACTTTTCGCACTTGTGTTAGTGATGAAAAAACACTTTTCGCACTTGTGTTAGTGTTGAAAAACCACTTTTTGCACTTGTGTTGGTGCAGGAAACCACTTTTGCACTTGTATTAGTGTGGTAAAAACACTTTTTGCACTTGTAATAGTGTTGAAAAACCACTTTTCGCTCTTGTGTTAGTGTTGAAAAACCACTTTTCACACTTGTGTTAGTGTTGAAAAACCACTTTTCGCACTTGTGTTGGTGCTGGAAACCACTTTTGCACTTGTGTTAGTGTTGAAAAACCACTTTTCGCACTTGTGTTGGTGCAGGAAACCACGTTTGCACTTGTATTAGTGTGGAAAAAACACTTTTTGCACTTGTGATAGTGTTGAAAAACCACTTTTAGCACTCGTGTTAGTGTTGAAAAACCACTTTTCGCACTTGTGTTGGTGCAGGAAACCACTTTTGCACTTGTATTAGTGTGGAAAAAACACTTTTTGCACTTGTGATAGTGTTGAAAAACCACTTTTAGCACTTGTGTTAGTGTTGAAAAACCACTTTTCGCACTTGTGTTAGTGTTGAAAAACCACTTTTCGCACTTGTGTTGGTGCAGGAAACCACTTTTGCACTTGTATTACTGTGGAAAAAACACTTTTTGCACTTGTGATAGTGTTGAAAAACCACTTTTCGCACTTGTGTTAGTGTTGAAAAACCACTTTTCGCACTTGTGTTAGTGTTGAAAAACCACTTTTCGCACTTGTGTTGGTGGAGGAAACCACTTTTGCACTTGTATTAGTGTGGAAAAAACACTTTTTGCACTTGTGATAGTGTTGAAAAACCACTTTTCGCACTTGCGTTAGTGTTGAAAAATCACTTTTCGCACTTGTGTTGGTGCAGAAAACCACTTTTGCACTTGTATTAGTGTGGAAAAACCACTTTTCGCACTTGTGTTAGTGTTGAAAAACCACTTTTCGCACTTGAGTTAGTGTTGAAAAACCACTTTTCGCACTTGTGTTAGTGTTGAAAAATCACTTTTCGCACTTGTGTTGGTGCAGAAAACCACTTTTGCACTTGTATTAGTGTGGAAAAACCACTTTTCGCACTAGTGTTACTGTTGAAAAACCACTTCTCGCACTTGTGTTAGTGTTGAAAAACCACTTTTCGCACTTGTGTTGGTGCAGGAAACCACTTTTGCACTTGTATTAGTGTTGAAAAACCACTTTTCGCACTTGTGTTAGTGTTGAAAAACCACTTTTCGCACTTGTGTTAGTGTTGAAAAACCACTTTTCGCACTTGTGTTGGTGCAGGAAACCACTTTTGCACTTGTATTAGTGTGGAAAAAACACTTTTTGCACTTGTGATATTGTTGAAAAACCACTTTTCGCACTTGTGTTAGTGTTGAAAAACCACTTTTCGCACTTGTGTTAGTGTTGAAAAACCACTTTTCGCACTTGTGTTGGTACAGGAAACCACTTTTGCACTTGTATTAGTGTGGAAAAAACACTTTTTACCTTCGCAAAAGCGGAAGGTTATGTTTTGATCACTGTGTATTTATTTGTATGTCTGTGTGTGTGTGTGTGTGTATGTTATTCGCATAACTCAAAAAGTATTCAACCGAATTGCATGAAATTTGGTGGGATGATTGGTTATTATACGGGACACATTTGATTAGATTTTGGGAGCAATCGGGTCAAAGGTCAAGGTCAAGGTCACGAAAAGGTCAAAATCGTATTTTTACCATAGCGCGGTCAATTTTTATCCAATTGGCATGCAACTAATGCCAAAATGTTCAGAATTCAATGCCCGATCTTGTGATATACGACATGACCCAGTGAAGACATTACCCTTGTTAGCGGTTGGGGGTCAAAGGTCAGGGGGGTCACGACCTTGCAAAATGTGCGTTTTTTGTCATAACTCGGTCAATTCTTATCCGATTTGCATGAAATCAGCACCAAACTGTTCACTGTTCTGTTCCCTACACTCCCATGCCAAGTACAGAACAGTAGCTGCGGCGAAGGTATGCGCTCTACCGAGTGCCCGTTCTAGTTGCACTTGTGATAGTGTTGAAAAAACACTTTTTGCACTTGTGTTAGTGTTGAAAAACCACTTTTCGCACTTGTGTTGGTGCAGGAAACCACTTTTGCACTTGTATTAGTGTGGAAAAAACACTTTTCGCACTTGTATTAGTGTTGAAAAACCACTTTTCGCACTTGTGTTAGTGTTGAAAAACCACTTTTCGCACTTGTAAGAGTGTTGAAAAACCACTTTTCGCACTTGTGTTGGTGCAGGAAACCACTTTTGCACTTGTATTAGCGTGGAAAAAACACTTTTTGCACTTGTGATAGTGTTGAAAAACCACTTTTCGCACTTGTGTTAGTGTTGAAAAACCACTTTTCGCACTTGTGTTAGTGTTGAAAAACCACTTTTCGCACTTGTGTTGGTGCAGGAAACCACTTTTGCACTTGTATTAGTGTGGAAAAAACACTTTTTGCACTTGTGATAGTGTTGAAAAACCACTTTTCGCACTTGTGTTAGTGTTGAAAAATCACTTTTCGCACTTGTGTTGGTGCAGAAAACCACTTTTGCACTTGTATTAGTGTGGAAAAACCACTTTTCGCACTTGTGTTAGTGTTGAAAAACCACTTTTCGCACTTGTGTTGGTGCAGGAAACCACTTTTGCACTTGTATTAGTGTGGAAAAAACACTTTTTGCACTTGTGATAGTGTTGAAAAACCACTTTTCGCACTTGTATTAG
Source organism: Myxine glutinosa (assembly GCF_964187855.1). NCBI lineage: Eukaryota > Metazoa > Chordata > Myxini > Myxiniformes > Myxinidae > Myxine > Myxine glutinosa. The sequence continues at coordinate 39,453 of NW_027617782.1, forward strand.
TGTTGAAAAACCACTTTTCGCACTTGTGTTAGTGTTGAAAAGCCACTTTTCGCACTTGTGTTGGTGCAGGAAACCACTTTTGCACTTGTATTAGTGTGGAAAAACACTTTTTGCACTTGTGATAGTGTTGAAAAACCACTTTTCACACTTGTGTTAGTGTTGAAAAACCACTTTTCGCACTGTGTTAGTGTTGAAAAACCACTTTTCGCACTTGTGTTGGTGCAGGAAACCACTTTTGCACTTGTATTAGTGTGGAAAAAACACTTTTTGCACTTGTGATAGTGTTGAAAAACGACTTTTTGCACTTGTGTTAGTGTTGAAAAACCACTTTTCGCACTTGTGTTGGTGCAGGAAACCACTTTTGCACTTGTATTAGTGTGGAAAAAACACTTTTCGCACTTGTGTCAGTGTTGAAAAACCACTTTTCGCAATTGTGTTAGTGTATAAAAACCACTTTTCGCACTTGTGTTGGTCCAGGAAACCACTTTTGCACTTGTATTAGTGTGGAAAAAACACTTTTTGCACTTGTGATAGTGTTAAAAAACAACTTTTCGCACTTGTGTTAGTGTTGAAAAACCACTTTCCGCACTTGTGTTGGTGCAGGAAACCACTTTTGCACTTGTATTAGTGTGGAAAAACCACTTTTCGCACTTGTGTTAGTGTTGAAAAACCACTTTTCGCACTTGTGTAAGTGTTGAAAAACCACTTTTCGCACTTGTGTTGGTGCAGGAAACCACTTTTGCACTTGTATTAGTGTGGAAAAAACACTTTTTGCACTTGTGATGGTGTTGAAAAACCACTTTTCGCACTTGTGTTAGTGATGAAAAAACACTTTTCGCACTTGTGTTAGTGTTGAAAAACCACTTTTTGCACTTGTGTTGGTGCAGGAAACCACTTTTGCACTTGTATTAGTGTGGTAAAAACACTTTTTGCACTTGTAATTGTGTTGAAAAACCACTTTTCGCTCTTGTGTTAGTGTTGAAAAACCACTTTTCACACTTGTGTTAGTGTTGAAAAACCACTTTTCGCACTTGTGTTGGTGCTGGAAACCACTTTTGCACTTGTGTTAGTGTTGAAAAACCACTTTTCGCACTTGTGTTGGTGCAGGAAACCACGTTTGCACTTGTATTAGTGTGGAAAAAACACTTTTTGCACTTGTGATAGTGTTGAAAAACCACTTTTAGCACTTGTGTTAGTGTTGAAAAACCACTTTTCGCACTTGTGTTGGTGCAGGAAACCACTTTTGCACTTGTATTAGTGTGGAAAAAACACTTTTTGCACTTGTGATAGTGTTGAAAAACCACTTTTAGCACTTGTGTTAGTGTTGAAAAACCACTTTTCGCACTTGTGTTAGTGTTGAAAAACCACTTTTCGCACTTGTGTTGGTGCAGGAAACCACTTTTGCACTTGTATTACTGTGGAAAAAACACTTTTTGCACTTGTGATATTGTTGAAAAACCACTTTTCGCACTTGTGTTAGTGTTGAAAAACCACTTTTCGCACTTGTGTTAGTGTTGAAAAACCACTTTTCGCACTTGTGTTGGTGGAGGAAACCACTTTTGCACTTGTATTAGTGTGGAAAAAACACTTTTTGCACTTGTGATAGTGTTGAAAAACCACTTTTCGCACTTGCGTTAGTGTTGAAAAATCACTTTTCGCACTTGTGTTGGTGCAGAAAACCACTTTTGCACTTGTATTAGTGTGGAAAAACCACTTTTCGCACTTGTGTTAGTGTTGAAAAACCACTTTTCGCACTTGTGTTAGTGTTGAAAAACCACTTTTCGCACTTGTGTTAGTGTTGAGAAACCACTTTTCGCACTTGTGTTGGTGCAGGAAACCACTTTTGCACTTGTATTACTGTGGAAAAAACACTTTTTGCACTTGTGATAGTGTTGAAAAACCACTTTTCGCACTTGTGTTAGTGTTGAAAAACCACTTTTCGCACTTGTGTTAGTGTTGAAAAACCACTTTTCGCACTTGTGTTGGTGGAGGAAACCACTTTTGCACTTGTATTAGTGTGGAAAAAACACTTTTTGCACTTGTGATAGTGTTGAAAAACCACTTTTCGCACTTGCGTTAGTGTTGAAAAATCACTTTTCGCACTTGTGTTGGTGCAGAAAACCACTTTTGCACTTGTATTAGTGTGGAAAAACACTTTTTGCACTTGTGATAGTGTTGAAAAACCACTTTTAGCACTTGTGTTAGTGTTGAAAAACCACTTTTCGCACTTGTGTTAGTGTTGAAAAACCACTTTTCGCACTTGTGTTGGTGCAGGAAACCACTTTTGCACTTGTATTACTGTGGAAAAAACACTTTTTGCACTTGTGATAGTGTTGAAAAACCACTTTTCGCACTTGTGTTAGTGTTGAAAAACCACTTTTCGCACTTGTGTTAGTGTTGAAAAACCACTTTTCGCACTTGTGTTGGTGCTGGAAACCACTTTTGCACTTGTGTTAGTGTTGAAAAACCACTTTTCGCACTTGTGTTGGTGCAGGAAACCACGTTTGCACTTGTATTAGTGTGGAAAAAACACTTTTTGCACTTGTGAGAGTGTTGAAAAACCACTTTTAGCACTTGTGTTAGTGTTGAAAAACCACTTTTCGCACTTGTGTTGGTGCAGGAAACCACTTTTGCACTTGTATTAGTGTGGAAAAAACACTTTTTGCACTTGTGATAGTGTTGAAAAACCACTTTTAGCACTTGTGTTAGTGTTGAAAAACCACTTTTCGCACTTGTGTTAGTGTTGAAAAACCACTTTTCGCACTTGTGTTGGTGCAGGAAACCACTTTTGCACTTGTATTACTGTGGAAAAAACACTTTTTGCACTTGTGATAGTGTTGAAAAACCACTTTTCGCACTTGTGTTAGTGTTGAAAAACCACTTTTCGCACTTGTGTTAGTGTTGAAAAACCACTTTTCGCACTTGTGTTGGTGGAGGAAACCACTTTTGCACTTGTATTAGTGTGGAAAAAACACTTTTTGCACTTGTGATAGTGTTGAAAAACCACTTTTCGCACTTGCGTTAGTGTTGAAAAATCACTTTTCGCACTTGTGTTGGTGCAGAAAACCACTTTTGCACTTGTATTAGTGTGGAAAAACCACTTTTCGCACTTGTGTTAGTGTTGAAAAACCACTTTTCGCACTTGTGTTAGTGTTGAAAAACCACTTTTCGCACTTGTGTTAGTGTTGAAAAATCACTTTTCGCACTTGTGTTGGTGCAGAAAACCACTTTTGCACTTGTATTAGTGTGGAAAAACCACTTTTCGCACTAGTGTTACTGTTGAAAAACCACCTCTCGCACTTGTGTTAGTGTTGAAAAACCACTTTTCGCACTTGTGTTGGTGCAGGAAACCACTTTTGCACTTGTATTAGTGTTGAAAAACCACTTTTCGCACTTGTGTTAGTGTTGAAAAACCACTTTTCGCACTTGTGTTAGTGTTGAAAAACCACTTTTCGCACTTGTGTTGGTGCAGGAAACCACTTTTGCACTTGTATTAGTGTGGAAAAAACACTTTTTGCACTTGTGATATTGTTGAAAAACCACTTTTCGCACTTGTGTTAGTGTTGAAAAACCACTTTTCGCACTTGTGTTAGTGTTGAAAAACCACTTTTCGCACTTGTGTTGGTACAGGAAACCACTTTTGCACTTGTATTAGTGTGGAAAAAACACTTTTTACTTTCGCAAAAGCGGAAGGTTATGTTTTGATCACTGTGTATTTATTTGTATGTCTGTGTGTGTGTGTGTGTGTATGTTATTCGCATAACTCAAAAAGTATTCAACCGAATTGCATGAAATTTGGTGGGATGATTGGTTATTATACGGGACACATTTGATTAGATTTTGGGAGCAATCGGGTCAAAGGTCAAGGTCAAGGTCACGAAAAGGTCAAAATCGTATTTTTACCATAGCGCGGTCAATTTTTATCCAATTGGCATGCAACTAATGCCAAAATGTTCAGAATTCAATGCCCGATCTTGTGATATACGACATGACCCAGTGAAGACATTACCCTTGTTAGCGGTTGGGGGTCAAAGGTCAGGGGGGTCACGACCTTGCAAAATGTGCGTTTTTTGTCATAACTCGGTCAATTCTTATCCGATTTGCATGAAATCAGCACCAAACTGTTCACTGTTCTGTTCCCTACACTCCCATGCCAAGTACAGAACAGTAGCTGCGGCGAAGGTATGCGCTCTACCGAGTGCCCGTTCTAGTTGCACTTGTGATAGTGTTGAAAAAACACTTTTTGCACTTGTGTTAGTGTTGAAAAACCACTTTTCGCACTTGTGTTGGTGCAGGAAACCACTTTTGCACTTGTATTAGTGTGGAAAAAACACTTTTCGCACTTGTATTAGTGTTGAAAAACCACTTTTCGCACTTGTGTTAGTGTTGAAAAACCACTTTTCGCACTTGTAAGAGTGTTGAAAAACCACTTTTCGCACTTGTGTTGGTGCAGGAAACCACTTTTGCACTTGTATTAGCGTGGAAAAAACACTTTTTGCACTTGTGATAGTGTTGAAAAACCACTTTTCGCACTTGTGTTAGTGTTGAAAAACCACTTTTCGCACTTGTGTTAGTGTTGAAAAACCACTTTTCGCACTTGTGTTGGTGCAGGAAACCACTTTTGCACTTGTATTAGTGTGGAAAAAACACTTTTTGCACTTGTGATAGTGTTGAAAAACCACTTTTCGCACTTGTGTTAGTGTTGAAAAATCACTTTTCGCACTTGTGTTGGTGCAGAAAACCACTTTTGCACTTGTATTAGTGTGGAAAAACCACTTTTCGCACTTGTGTTAGTGTTGAAAAACCACTTTTCGCACTTGTGTTGGTGCAGGAAACCACTTTTGCACTTGTATTAGTGTGGAAAAAACACTTTTTGCACTTGTGATAGTGTTGAAAAACCACTTTTCGCACTTGTATTAGTGTTGAAAAACCACTTTTCGCACTTGTGTTAGTGTTGAAAAGCCACTTTTCGCACTTGTGTTGGTGCAGGAAACCACTTTTGCACTTGTATTAGTGTGGAAAAACACTTTTTGCACTTGTGATAGTGTTGAAAAACCACTTTTCACACTTGTGTTAGTGTTGAAAAACCACTTTTCGCACTGTGTTAGTGTTGAAAAACCACTTTTCGCACTTGTGTTGGTGCAGGAAACCACTTTTGCACTTGTATTAGTGTGGAATAAAACACTTTTTGCACTTGTGATAGTGTTGAAAAACCACTTTTTGCACTTGTGTTAGTGTTGAAAAACCACTTTTCGCACTTGTGTTGGTGCAGGAAACCACTTTTGCACTTGTATTAGTGTGGAAAAAACACTTTTCGCACTTGTGTTAGTGTTGAAAAACCACTTTTCGCAATTGTGTTAGTGTATAAAAACCACTTTTCGCACTTGTGTTGGTCCAGGAAACCACTTTTGCACTTGTATTAGTGTGGAAAAAACACTTTTTGCACTTGTGATAGTGTTAAAAAACAACTTTTCGCACTTGTGTTAGTGTTGAAAAACCACTTTCCGCACTTGTGTTGGTGCAGGAAACCACTTTTGCACTTGTATTAGTGTGGAAAAACCACTTTTCGCACTTGTGTTAGTGTTGAAAAACCACTTTTCGCACTTGTGTAAGTGTTGAAAAACCACTTTTCGCACTTGTGTTGGTGCAGGAAACCACTTTTGCACTTGTATTAGTGTGGAAAAAACACTTTTTGCACTTGTGATGGTGTTGAAAAACCACTTTTCGCACTTGTGTTAGTGATGAAAAAACACTTTTCGCACTTGTGTTAGTGTTGAAAAACCACTTTTTGCACTTGTGTTGGTGCAGGAAACCACTTTTGCACTTGTATTAGTGTGGTAAAAACACTTTTTGCACTTGTAATTGTGTTGAAAAACCACTTTTCGCTCTTGTGTTAGTGTTGAAAAACCACTTTTCACACTTGTGTTAGTGTTGAAAAACCACTTTTCGCACTTGTGTTGGTGCTGGAAACCACTTTTGCACTTGTGTTAGTGTTGAAAAACCACTTTTCGCACTTGTGTTGGTGCAGGAAACCACGTTTGCACTTGTATTAGTGTGTAAAAAACACTTTTTGCACTTGTGATAGTGTTGAAAAACCACTTTTAGCACTTGTGTTAGTGTTGAAAAACCACTTTTCGCACTTGTGTTGGTGCAGGAAACCACTTTTGCACTTGTATTAGTGTGTAAAAAACACTTTTTGCACTTGTGATAGTGTTGAAAAACCACTTTTAGCACTTGTGTTAGTGTTGAAAAACCACTTTTCGCACTTGTGTTAGTGTTGAAAAACCACTTTTCGCACTTGTGTTGGTGCAGGAAACCACTTTTGCACTTGTATTACTGTGGAAAAAACACTTTTTGCACTTGTGATAGTGTTGAAAAACCACTTTTCGCACTTGTGTTAGTGTTGAAAAACCACTTTTCGCACTTGTGTTAGTGTTGAAAAACCACTTTTCGCACTTGTGTTGGTGGAGGAAACCACTTTTGCACTTGTATTAGTGTGGAAAAAACACTTTTTGCACTTGTGATAGTGTTGAAAAACCACTTTTCGCACTTGCGTTAGTGTTGAAAAATCACTTTTCGCACTTGTGTTGGTGCAGAAAACCACTTTTGCACTTGTATTAGTGTGGAAAAACCACTTTTCGCACTTGTGTTAGTGTTGAAAAACCACTTTTCGCACTTGTGTTAGTGTTGAAAAACCACTTTTCGCACTTGTGTTAGTGTTGAAAAACCACTTTTCGCACTTGTGTTGGTGCAGGAAACCACTTTTGCACTTGTATTGCTGTGGAAAAAACACTTTTTGCACTTGTGATAGTGTTGAAAAACCACTTTTCGCACTTGTGTTAGTGTTGAAAAACCACTTTTCGCACTTGTGTTAGTGTTGAAAAACCACTTTTCGCACTTGTGTTGGTGGAGGAAACCACTTTTGCACTTGTATTAGTGTGGAAAAAACACTTTTTGCACTTGTGATAGTGTTGAAAAACCACTTTTCGCACTTGCGTTAGTGTTGAAAAATCACTTTTCGCACTTGTGTTGGTGCAGAAAACCACTTTTGCACTTGTATTAGTGTGGAAAAACACTTTTTGCACTTGTGATAGTGTTGAAAAACCACTTTTAGCACTTGTGTTAGTGTTGAAAAACCACTTTTCGCACTTGTGTTAGTGTTGAAAACCCACTTTTCGCACTTGTGTTGGTGCAGGAAACCACTTTTGCACTTGTATTACTGTGGAAAAAACACTTTTTGCACTTGTGATAGTGTTGAAAAACCACTTTTCGCACTTGTGTTAGTGTTGAAAAACCACTTTTCGCACTTGTGTTAGTGTTGAAAAACCACTTTTCGCACTTGTGTTGGTGGAGGAAACCACTTTTGCACTTGTATTAGTGTGGAAAAAACACTTTTTGCACTTGTGATAGTGTTGAAAAACCACTTTTCGCACTTGCGTTAGTGTTGAAAAATCACTTTTCGCACTTGTGTTGGTGCAGAAAACCACTTTTGCACTTGTATTAGTGTGGAAAAACCACTTTTCGCACTTGTGTTAGTGTTGAAAAACCACTTTTCGCACTTGTGTTAGTGTTGAAAAACCACTTTTCGCACTTGTGTTAGTGTTGAAAAATCACTTTTCGCACTTGTGTTGGTGCAGAAAACCACTTTTGCACTTGTATTAGTGTGGAAAAACCACTTTTCGCACTAGTGTTACTGTTGAAAAACCACTTCTCGCACTTGTGTTAGTGTTGAAAAACCACTTTTCGCACTTGTGTTGGTGCAGGAAACCACTTTTGCACTTGTATTAGTGTTGAAAAACCACTTTTCGCACTTGTGTTAGTGTTGAAAAACCACTTTTCGCACTTGTGTTAGTGTTGAAAAACCACTTTTCGCACTTGTGTTGGTGCAGGAAACCACTTTTGCACTTGTATTAGTGTGGAAAAAACACTTTTTGCACTTGTGATATTGTTGAAAAACCACTTTTCGCACTTGTGTTAGTGTTGAAAAACCACTTTTCGCACTTGTGTTAGTGTTGAAAAACCACTTTTCGCACTTGTGTTGGTGCAGGAAACCACTTTTGCACTTGTATTAGTGTGGAAAAAACACTTTTTGCACTTGTGATAGTGTTGAAAAAACACTTTTTGCACTTGTGTTAGTGTTGAAAAACCACTTTTCGCACTTGTGTTGGTGCAGGAAACCACTTTTGCACTTGTATTAGTGTGGAAAAAACACTTTTCGCACTTGTATTAGTGTTGAAAAACCACTTTTCGCACTTGTGTTAGTGTTGAAAAACCACTTTTTGCACTTGTGTTAGTGTTGAAAAACCACTTTTCGCACTTGTGTTGGTGCAGGAAACCACTTTTGCACTTGTATTAGCGTGGAAAAAACACTTTTTGCACTTGTGATAGTGTTGAAAAACCACTTTTCGCACTTGTGTTAGTGTTGAAAAACCACTTTTCGCACTTGTGTTAGTGTTGAAAAACCACTTTTCGCACTTGTGTTGGTGCAGGAAACCACTTTTGCACTTGTATTAGTGTGGAAAAAACACTTTTTGCACTTGTGATAGTGTTGAAAAACCACTTTTCGCACTTGTGTTAGTGTTGAAAAATCACATTTCGCACTTGTGTTGGTGCAGAAAACCACTTTTGCACTTGTATTAGTGTGGAAAAACCACTTTTCGCACTTGTGTTAGTGTTGAAAAACCACTTTTCGCACTTGCGTTAGTGTTGAAAAACCACTTTTCGCACTTGTGTTGGTGCAGGAAACCACTTTTGCACTTGTATTAGTGTGGAAAAAACACTTTTTGCACTTGTGTTAGTGTTGAAAAACCACTTTTCGCACTTGTGTTAGTGTTGAAAAAACACTTTTCGCACTTGTGTTAGTGTTGAAAAACCACTTTTCGCACTTGTGTTTGTGCAGGAAACCACTTTTGCACTTGCATTAATGTGGAAAAACCACTTTTTGCACTTGTGTTAGTGTTGAAAAACCACTTTTCGCACTTGTGTTAGTTTTGAAAAACCACTTTTCGCACCTGTGTTGGTGCAGGAAACCGCTTTTGCACTTGTATTAGTGTGGAAAAACCACTTTTTGCACTTGTGATAGTGTTGAAAAACCACTTTTCGCACTTGTGTTAGTGTTGAAAAACCACTTTTCGCACTTGTGTTGGTGCAGGAAACCACTTTTGCACTTGTATTAGTGTGGAAAAAACACTTTTTGCACTTGTGATAGTGTTGAAAAACCACTTTTCGCACTTGTGTTAGTGTTGAAAAACCACTTTTCGCACTTGTGTTAGTGTTGAAAAACCACTTTTCGCACTTGTGTTGGTGCATGAAACCACTTTTGCACTTGTATTAGTGTGGAAAAAACACTTTTTGCACTTGTGATAGTGTTGAAAAACCACTTTTCGCACTTGTGTTAGTGTTGAAAAATCACTTTTCGCACTTGTGTTGGTGCAGAAAACCACTTTTGCACTTGTATTAGTGTGGAAAAACCACTTTTCGCACTTGTGTTAGTGTTGAAAAACCACTTTTCGCACTTGTGTTAGTGTTGAAAAACCACTTTTCGCACTTGTGTTGGTGCAGGAAACCACTTTTGCACTTGTATTAGTGTGGAAAAAACACTTTTTGCACTTGTGATAGTGTTGAAAAACCACTTTTCGCACTTGTATTAGTGTTGAAAAACCACTTTTCGCACTTGTGTTAGTGTTGAAAAGCCACTTTTCGCACTTGTGTTGGTGCATGAAACCACTTTTGCACTTGTATTAGTGTGGAAAAAACACTTTTTGCTCTTGTGATAGTGTTGAAAAACCACTTTTCACACTTGTGTTAGTGTTGAAAAACCACTTTTCGCACTGTGTTAGTGTTGAAAAACCACTTTTCGCACTTGTGTTGGTGCAGGAAACCACTTTTGCACTTGTATTAGTGTGGAAAAAACACTTTTTGCACTTGTGATAGTGTTGAAAAACCACTTTTTGCACTTGTGTTAGTGTTGAAAAACCACTTTTCGCACTTGTGTTGGTGCAGGAAACCACTTTTGCACTTGTATTAGTGTGGAAAAAACACTTTTCGCACTTGTGTTAGTGTTGAAAAACCACTTTTCGCAATTGTGTTAGTGTATAAAAACCACTTTTCGCACTTGTGTTGGTCCAGGAAACCACTTTTGCACTTGTATTAGTGTGGAAAAAACACTTTTTGCACTTGTGATAGTGTTGAAAAACAACTTTTCGCACTTGTGTTAGTGTTGAAAAACCACTTTTCGCACTTGTGTTGGTGCAGGAAACCACTTTTGCACTTGTATTAGTGTGGAAAAACCACTTTTCGCACTTGTGTTAGTGTTGAAAAACCACTTTTCGCACTTGTGTAAGTGTTGAAAAACCACTTTTCGCACTTGTGTTGGTGCAGGAAACCAATTTTGCACTTGTATTAGTGTGGAAAAAACACTTTTTGCACTTGTGATGGTGTTGAAAAACCACTTTTCGCACTTGTGTTAGTGATGAAAAAACACTTTTCGCACTTGTGTTAGTGTTGAAAAACCACTTTTTGCACTTGTGTTGGTGCAGGAAACCACTTTTGCACTTGTATTAGTGTGGTAAAAACACTTTTTGCACTTGTAATAGTGTTGAAAAACCACTTTTCGCTCTTGTGTTAGTGTTGAAAAACCACTTTTCACACTTGTGTTAGTGTTGAAAAACCACTTTTCGCACTTGTGTTGGTGCTGGAAACCACTTTTGCACTTGTGTTAGTGTTGAAAAACCACTTTTCGCACTTGTGTTGGTGCAGGAAACCACGTTTGCACTTGTATTAGTGTGGAAAAAACACTTTTTGCACTTGTGATAGTGTTGAAAAACCACTTTTAGCACTTGTGTTAGTGTTGAAAAACCACTTTTCGCACTTGTGTTGGTGCAGGAAACCACTTTTGCACTTGTATTAGTGTGGAAAAAACACTTTTTGCACTTGTGATAGTGTTGAAAAACCACTTTTAGCACTTGTGTTAGTGTTGAAAAACCACTTTTTGCACTTGTGTTAGTGTTGAAAAACCACTTTTCGCACTTGTGTTGGTGCAGGAAACCACTTTTGCACTTGTATTACTGTGGAAAAAACACTTTTTGCACTTGTGATAGTGTTGAAAAACCACTTTTCGCACTTGTGTTAGTGTTGAAAAACCACTTTTCGCTCTTGTGTTAGTGTTGAAAAACCACTTTTCGCACTTGTGTTGGTGGAGGAAACCACTTTTGCACTTGTATTAGTGTGGAAAAAACACTTTTTGCACTTGTGATAGTGTTGAAAAACCACTTTTCGCACTTGCGTTAGTGTTGAAAAATCACTTTTCGCACTTGTGTTGGTGCAGAAAACCACTTTTGCACTTGTATTAGTGTGGAAAAACCACTTTTCGCACTTGTGTTAGTGTTGAAAAACCACTTTTCGCACTTGTGTTAGTGTTGAAAAACCACTTTTCGCACTTGTGTTAGTGTTGAAAAATCACTTTTCGCACTTGTGTTGGTGCAGAAAACCACTTTTGCACTTGTATTAGTGTGGAAAAACCACTTTTCGCACTCGTGTTACTGTTGAAAAACCACTGCTCGCACTTGTGTTAGTGTTGAAAAACCACTTTTCGCACTTGTGTTGGTGCAGGAAACCACTTTTGCACTTGTATTAGTGTTGAAAAACCACTTTTCGCACTTGTGTTAGTGTTGAAAAACCACTTTTCGCACTTGTGTTAGTGTTGAAAAACCACTTTTCGCACTTGTGTTGGTGCAGGAAACCACTTTTGCACTTGTATTAGTGTGGAAAAAACACTTTTTGCACTTGTGATAGTGTTGAAAAAACACTTTTTGCACTTGTGTTAGTGTTGAAAAACCACTTTTCGCACTTGTGTTGGTGCAGGAAACCACTTTTGCACTTGTATTAGTGTGGAAAAAACACTTTTCGCACTTGTATTAGTGTTGAAAAACCACTTTTCGCACTTGTGTTAGTGTTGAAAAACCACTTTTCGCACTTGTGTTAGTGTTGAAAAACCACTTTTCGCACTTGTGTTGGTGCATGAAACCACTTTTGCACTTGTATTAGTGTGGAAAAAACACTTTTTGCACTTGTGATAGTGTTGAAAAACCACTTTTCGCACTTGTGTTAGTGTTGAAAAATCACTTTTCGCACTTGTGTTGGTGCAGAAAACCACTTTTGCACTTGTATTAGTGTGGAAAAACCACTTTTCGCACTTGTGTTAGTGTTGAAAAACCACTTTTCGCACTTGTGTTAGTGTTGAAAAACCACTTTTCGCACTTGTGTTGGTGCAGGAAACCACTTTTGCACTTGTATTAGTGTGGAAAAAACACTTTTTGCACTTGTGATAGTGTTGAAAAACCACTTTTCGCACTTGTATTAGTGTTGAAAAACCACTTTTCGCACTTGTGTTAGTGTTGAAAAGCCACTTTTCGCACTTGTGTTGGTGCAGGAAACCACTTTTGCACTTGTATTAGTGTGGAAAAAACACTTTTTGCACTTGTGATAGTGTTGAAAAACCACTTTTCACACTTGTGTTAGTGTTGAAAAACCACTTTTCGCACTGTGTTAGTGTTGAAAAACCACTTTTCGCACTTGTGTTGGTGCAGGAATCCACTTTTGCACTTGTATTAGTGTGGAAAAAACACTTTTTGCACTTGTGATAGTGTTGAAAAACCACTTTTTGCACTTGTGTTAGTGTTGAAAAACCACTTTTCGCACTTGTGTTGGTGCAGGAAACCACTTTTGCACTTGTATTAGTGTGGAAAAAACACTTTTCGCACTTGTGTTAGTGTTGAAAAACCACTTTTCGCAATTGTGTTAGTGTATAAAAACCACTTTTCGCACTTGTGTTGGTCCAGGAAACCACTTTTGCACTTGTATTAGTGTGGAAAAAACACTTTTTGCACTTGTGATAGTGTTGGAAAACAACTTTTCGCACTTGTGTTAGTGTTGAAAAACCACTTTTCGCACTTGTGTTGGTGCAGGAAACCACTTTTGCACTTGTATTAGTGTGGAAAAACCACTTTTCGCACTTGTGTTAGTGTTGAAAAACCACTTTTCGCACTTGTGTAAGTGTTGAAAAACCACTTTTCGCACTTGTGTTGGTGCAGGAAACCAATTTTGCACTTGTATTAGTGTGGAAAAAACACTTTTTGCACTTGTGATGGTGTTGAAAAACCACTTTTCGCACTTGTGTTAGTGATGAAAAAACACTTTTCGCACTTGTGTTAGTGTTGAAAAACCACTTTTTGCACTTGTGTTAGTTTTGAAAAACCACTTTTCGCACCTGTGTTGGTGCAGGAAACCGCTTTTGCACTTGTATTAGTGTGGAAAAACCACTTTTTGCACTTGTGATAGTGTTGAAAAACCACTTTTCGCACTTGTGTTAGTGTTGAAAAACCACTTTTCGCACTTGTGTTGGTGCAGGAAACCACTTTTGCACTTGTATTAGTGTGGAAAAAACACTTTTTGCACTTGTGATAGTGTTGAAAAACCACTTTTCGCACTTGTGTTAGTGTTGAAAAACCACTTTTCGCACTTGTGTTAGTGTTGAAAAACCACTTTTCGCACTTGTGTTGGTGCATGAAACCACTTTTGCACTTGTATTAGTGTGGAAAAAACACTTTTTGCACTTGTGATAGTGTTGAAAAACCACTTTTCGCACTTGTGTTAGTGTTGAAAAATCACTTTTCGCACTTGTGTTGGTGCAGAAAACCACTTTTGCACTTGTATTAGTGTGGAAAAACCACTTTTCGCACTTGTGTTAGTGTTGAAAAACCACTTTTCGCACTTGTGTTAGTGTTGAAAAACCACTTTTCGCACTTGTGTTGGTGCAGGAAACCACTTTTGCACTTGTATTAGTGTGGAAAAAACACTTTTTGCACTTGTGATAGTGTTGAAAAACCACTTTTCGCACTTGTATTAGTGTTGAAAAACCACTTTTCGCACTTGTGTTAGTGTTGAAAAGCCACTTTTCGCACTTGTGTTGGTGCATGAAACCACTTTTGCACTTGTATTAGTGTGGAAAAAACACTTTTTGCTCTTGTGATAGTGTTGAAAAACCACTTTTCACACTTGTGTTAGTGTTGAAAAACCACTTTTCGCACTGTGTTAGTGTTGAAAAACCACTTTTCGCACTTGTGTTGGTGCAGGAAACCACTTTTGCACTTGTATTAGTGTGGAAAAAACACTTTTTGCACTTGTGATAGTGTTGAAAAACCACTTTTTGCACTTGTGTTAGTGTTGAAAAACCACTTTTCGCACTTGTGTTGGTGCAGGAAACCACTTTTGCACTTGTATTAGTGTGGAAAAAACACTTTTCGCACTTGTGTTAGTGTTGAAAAACCACTTTTCGCAATTGTGTTAGTGTATAAAAACCACTTTTCGCACTTGTGTTGGTCCAGGAAACCACTTTTGCACTTGTATTAGTGTGGAAAAAACACTTTTTGCACTTGTGATAGTGTTGAAAAACAACTTTTCGCACTTGTGTTAGTGTTGAAAAACCACTTTTCGCACTTGTGTTGGTGCAGGAAACCACTTTTGCACTTGTATTAGTGTGGAAAAACCACTTTTCGCACTTGTGTTAGTGTTGAAAAACCACTTTTCGCACTTGTGTAAGTGTTGAAAAACCACTTTTCGCACTTGTGTTGGTGCAGGAAACCAATTTTGCACTTGTATTAGTGTGGAAAAAACACTTTTTGCACTTGTGATGGTGTTGAAAAACCACTTTTCGCACTTGTGTTAGTGATGAAAAAACACTTTTCGCACTTGTGTTAGTGTTGAAAAACCACTTTTTGCACTTGTGTTGGTGCAGGAAACCACTTTTGCACTTGTATTAGTGTGGTAAAAACACTTTTTGCACTTGTAATAGTGTTGAAAAACCACTTTTCGCTCTTGTGTTAGTGTTGAAAAACCACTTTTCACACTTGTGTTAGTGTTGAAAAACCACTTTTCGCACTTGTGTTGGTGCTGGAAACCACTTTTGCACTTGTGTTAGTGTTGAAAAACCACTTTTCGCACTTGTGTTGGTGCAGGAAACCACGTTTGCACTTGTATTAGTGTGGAAAAAACACTTTTTGCACTTGTGATAGTGTTGAAAAACCACTTTTAGCACTTGTGTTAGTGTTGAAAAACCACTTTTCGCACTTGTGTTGGTGCAGGAAACCACTTTTGCACTTGTATTAGTGTGGAAAAAACACTTTTTGCACTTGTGATAGTGTTGAAAAACCACTTTTAGCACTTGTGTTAGTGTTGAAAAACCACTTTTCGCACTTGTGTTAGTGTTGAAAAACCACTTTTCGCACTTGTGTTGGTGCAGGAAACCACTTTTGCACTTGTATTACTGTGGAAAAAACACTTTTTGCACTTGTGATAGTGTTGAAAAACCACTTTTCGCACTTGTGTTAGTGTTGAAAAACCACTTTTCGCTCTTGTGTTAGTGTTGAAAAACCACTTTTCGCACTTGTGTTGGTGGAGGAAACCACTTTTGCACTTGTATTAGTGTGGAAAAAACACTTTTTGCACTTGTGATAGTGTTGAAAAACCACTTTTCGCACTTGCGTTAGTGTTGAAAAATCACTTTTCGCACTTGTGTTGGTGCAGAAAACCACTTTTGCACTTGTATTAGTGTGGAAAAACCACTTTTCGCACTTGTGTTAGTGTTGAAAAACCACTTTTCGCACTTGTGTTAGTGTTGAAAAACCACTTTTCGCACTTGTGTTAGTGTTGAAAAATCACTTTTCGCACTTGTGTTGGTGCAGAAAACCACTTTTGCACTTGTATTAGTGTGGAAAAACCACTTTTCGCACTCGTGTTACTGTTGAAAAACCACTTCTCGCACTTGTGTTAGTGTTGAAAAACCACTTTTCGCACTTGTGTTGGTGCAGGAAACCACTTTTGCACTTGTATTAGTGTTGAAAAACCACTTTTCGCACTTGTGTTAGTGTTGAAAAACCACTTTTCGCACTTGTGTTAGTGTTGAAAAACCACTTTTCGCACTTGTGTTGGTGCAGGAAACCACTTTTGCACTTGTATTAGTGTGGAAAAAACACTTTTTGCACTTGTGATAGTGTTGAAAAAACACTTTTTGCACTTGTGTTAGTGTTGAAAAACCACTTTTCGCACTTGTGTTGGTGCAGGAAACCACTTTTGCACTTGTATTAGTGTGGAAAAAACACTTTTCGCACTTGTATTAGTGTTGAAAAACCACTTTTCGCACTTGTGTTAGTGTTGAAAAACCACTTTTCGCACTTGTGTTAGTGTTGAAAAACCACTTTTCGCACTTGTGTTGGTGCATGAAACCACTTTTGCACTTGTATTAGTGTGGAAAAAACACTTTTTGCACTTGTGATAGTGTTGAAAAACCACTTTTCGCACTTGTGTTAGTGTTGAAAAATCACTTTTCGCACTTGTGTTGGTGCAGAAAACCACTTTTGCACTTGTATTAGTGTGGAAAAACCACTTTTCGCACTTGTGTTAGTGTTGAAAAACCACTTTTCGCACTTGTATTAGTGTTGAAAAACCACTTTTCGCACTTGTGTTGGTGCAGGAAACCACTTTTGCACTTGTATTAGTGTGGAAAAAACACTTTTTGCACTTGTGATAGTGTTGAAAAACCACTTTTCGCACTTGTATTAGTGTTGAAAAACCACTTTTCGCACTTGTGTTAGTGTTGAAAAGCCACTTTTCGCACTTGTGTTGGTGCAGGAAACCACTTTTGCACTTGTATTAGTGTGGAAAAAACACTTTTTGCACTTGTGATAGTGTTGAAAAACCACTTTTCACACTTGTGTTAGTGTTGAAAAACCACTTTTCGCACTGTGTTAGTGTTGAAAAACCACTTTTCGCACTTGTGTTGGTGCAGGAATCCACTTTTGCACTTGTATTAGTGTGGAAAAAACACTTTTTGCACTTGTGATAGTGTTGAAAAACCACTTTTTGCACTTGTGTTAGTGTTGAAAAACCACTTTTCGCACTTGTGTTGGTGCAGGAAACCACTTTTGCACTTGTATTAGTGTGGAAAAAACACTTTTCGCACTTGTGTTAGTGTTGAAAAACCACTTTTCGCAATTGTGTTAGTGTATAAAAACCACTTTTCGCACTTGTGTTGGTCCAGGAAACCACTTTTGCACTTGTATTAGTGTGGAAAAAACACTTTTTGCACTTGTGATAGTGTTGGAAAACAACTTTTCGCACTTGTGTTAGTGTTGAAAAACCACTTTTCGCACTTGTGTTGGTGCAGGAAACCACTTTTGCACTTGTATTAGTGTGGAAAAACCACTTTTCGCACTTGTGTTAGTGTTGAAAAACCACTTTTCGCACTTGTGTAAGTGTTGAAAAACCACTTTTCGCACTTGTGTTGGTGCAGGAAACCAATTTTGCACTTGTATTAGTGTGGAAAAAACACTTTTTGCACTTGTGATGGTGTTGAAAAACCACTTTTCGCACTTGTGTTAGTGATGAAAAAACACTTTTCGCACTTGTGTTAGTGTTGAAAAACCACTTTTTGCACTTGTGTTGGTGCAGGAAACCACTTTTGCACTTGTATTAGTGTGGTAAAAACACTTTTTGCACTTGTAATAGTGTTGAAAAACCACTTTTCGCTCTTGTGTTAGTGTTGAAAAACCACTTTTCACACTTGTGTTAGTGTTGAAAAACCACTTTTCGCACTTGTGTTGGTGCTGGAAACCACTTTTGCACTTGTGTTAGTGTTGAAAAACCACTTTTCGCACTTGTGTTGGTGCAGGAAACCACGTTTGCACTTGTATTAGTGTGGAAAAAACACTTTTTGCACTTGTGATAGTGTTGAAAAACCACTTTTAGCACTTGTGTTAGTGTTGAAAAACCACTTTTCGCACTTGTGTTGGTGCAGGAAACCACTTTTGCACTTGTATTAGTGTGGAAAAAACACTTTTTGCACTTGTGATAGTGTTGAAAAACCACTTTTAGCACTTGTGTTAGTGTTGAAAAACCACTTTTCGCACTTGTGTTAGTGTTGAAAAACCACTTTTCGCACTTGTGTTGGTGCAGGAAACCACTTTTGCACTTGTATTACTGTGGAAAAAACACTTTTTGCACTTGTGATAGTGTTGAAAAACCACTTTTCGCACTTGTGTTAGTGTTGAAAAACCACTTTTCGCACTTGTGTTAGTGTTGAAAAACCACTTTTCGCACTTGTGTTGGTGGAGGAAACCACTTTTGCACTTGTATTAGTGTGGAAAAAACACTTTTTGCACTTGTGATAGTGTTGAAAAACCACTTTTCGCACTTGCGTTAGTGTTGAAAAATCACTTTTCGCACTTGTGTTGGTGCAGAAAACCACTTTTGCACTTGTATTAGTGTGGAAAAACCACTTTTCGCACTTGTGTTAGTGTTGAAAAACCACTTTTCGCACTTGTGTTAGTGTTGAAAAACCACTTTTCGCACTTGTGTTAGTGTTGAAAAATCACTTTTCGCACTTGTGTTGGTGCAGAAAACCACTTTTGCACTTGTATTAGTGTGGAAAAACCACTTTTCGCACTCGTGTTACTGTTGAAAAACCACCTCTCGCACTTGTGTTAGTGTTGACAAACCACTTTTCGCACTTGTGTTGGTGCAGGAAACCACTTTTGCACTTGTATTAGTGTTGAAAAACCACTTTTTGCACTTGTGTTAGTGTTGAAAAACCACTTTTCGCACTTGTGTTAGTGTTGAAAAACCACTTTTCGCACTTGTGTTGGTGCAGGAAACCACTTTTGCACTTGTATTAGTGTGGAAAAAACACTTTTTGCACTTGTGATAGTGTTGAAAAAACACTTTTTGCACTTGTGTTAGTGTTGAAAAACCACTTTTCGCACTTGTGTTGGTGCAGGAAACCACTTTTGCACTTGTATTAGTGTGGAAAAAACACTTTTCGCACTTGTATTAGTGTTGAAAAACCACTTTTCGCACTTGTGTTAGTGTTGAAAAACCACTTTTCGCACTTGTGTTAGTGTTGAAAAACCAGTTTTCGCACTTGTGTTGGTGCAGGAAACCACTTTTGCACTTGTATTAGTGTGGAAAAACCACTTTTCGCACTTGTATTAGTGTTGAAAAACCACTTTTTGCACTTGTGATATTGTTGAAAAACCACTTTTCGCACTTGTGTTAGTGTTGAAAAACCACTTTTCGCACTTGTGTTAGTGTTGAAAAACCACTTTTCGCACTTGTGTTGGTGCAGGAAACCACTTTTGCACTTGTATTAGTGTGGAAAAAACACTTTTTGCACTTGTGATAGTGTTGAAAAAACACTTTTTGCACTTGTGATATTGTTGAAAAACCACTTTTCGCACTTGTGTTAGTGTTGAAAAACCACTTTTCGCACTTGTGTTAGTGTTGAAAAACCACTTTTCGCACTTGTGTTGGTGCAGGAAACCACTTTTGCACTTGTATTAGTGTGGAAAAAACACTTTTTGCACTTGTGATAGTGTTGAAAAAACACTTTTTGCACTTGTGTTAGTGTTGAAAAACCACTTTTCGCACTTGTGTTGGTGCAGGAAACCACTTTTCGCACTTGTGTTAGTGTTGAAAAACCAGTTTTCGCACTTGTGTTGGTGCAGGAAACCACTTTTGCACTTGTATTAGTGTGGAAAAACCACTTTTCGCACTTGTATTAGTGTTGAAAAACCACTTTTTGCACTTGTGTTAGTGTTGAAAAACCACTTTTAGCACTTGTGTTGGTGCAGGAAACCACTTTTGCACTTGTATTAGTGTGGAAAAAACACTTTTTGCACTTGTGATAGTGTTGAAAAACCACTTTTCGCACTTGTGTTAGTGTTGAAAAACCACTTTTCGCACTTGTGTTAGTGTTGAAAAACCACTTTTCACACTTGTGTTGGTGCAGGAAACCACTTTTGCACTTGTATTAGTGTGGAAAAAACACTTTTTGCACTTGTGATAGTGTTGAAAAACCACTTTCGCACTTGTGTTAGTGTTGAAAAATCACTTTTCGCACTTGTGTTGGTGCAGAAAACCACTTTTGCACTTGTATGAGTGTGGAAAAACCACTTTTCGCACTTGTGTTAGTGTTGAAAAACCACTTTTCGCACTTGTGTTAGTGTTGAAAAACCACTTTTCGCACTTGTGTTGGTGCAGGAAACCACTTTTGCACTTGTATTAGTGTGGAAAAAACACTTTTTGCACTTGTGATAGTGTTGAAAAACCACTTTTCGCACTTGTGTTAGTGTTGAAAAACCACTTTTCGCATTTGTGTTAGTGTTGAAAAACCACTTTTCGCACTTGTGTTGGTGCAGGAAACCACTTTTGCACTTGTATTAGTGTGGAAAAAACACTTTTCGCACTTGTGTTAGTGTTGAAAAACCACTTTTCGCACTTGTGTTAGTGTTGAAAAACCACTTTTCGCACTTGTGTTGGTGCAGGAAACCACTTTTGCACTTGTATTAGTGTGGAAAAAACACTTTTTGCACTTGTGGTAGTGTTGAAAAACCACTTTTTGCACTTGTGTTAGTGTTGAAAAACCACTTTTCGCACTTGTGTAAGTGTTGAAAAACCACTTTTCGCACTTGTGTTGGTGCAGGAAACCAATTTTGCACTTGTATTAGTGTGGAAAAAACACTTTTTGCACTTGTGATGGTGTTGAAAAACCACTTTTCGCACTTGTGTTAGTGATGAAAAAACACTTTTCGCACTTGTGTTAGTGTTGAAAAACCACTTTTTGCACTTGTGTTGGTGCAGGAAACCACTTTTGCACTTGTATTAGTGTGGTAAAAACACTTTTTGCACTTGTAATAGTGTTGAAAAACCACTTTTCGCTCTTGTGTTAGTGTTGA
This sequence comes from Myxine glutinosa, assembly GCF_964187855.1. NCBI lineage: Eukaryota > Metazoa > Chordata > Myxini > Myxiniformes > Myxinidae > Myxine > Myxine glutinosa. The sequence continues at coordinate 60,239 of NW_027617782.1, forward strand.
AAAACCACTTTTCACACTTGTGTTAGTGTTGAAAAACCACTTTTCGCACTTGTGTTGGTGCTGGAAACCACTTTTGCACTTGTGTTAGTGTTGAAAAACCACTTTTCGCACTTGTGTTGGTGCAGGAAACCACGTTTGCACTTGTATTAGTGTGGAAAAAACACTTTTTGCACTTGTGATAGTGTTGAAAAACCACTTTTAGCACTTGTGTTAGTGTTGAAAAACCACTTTTCGCACTTGTGTTGGTGCAGGAAACCACTTTTGCACTTGTATTAGTGTGGAAAAAACACTTTTTGCACTTGTGATAGTGTTGAAAAACCACTTTTAGCACTTGTGTTAGTGTTGAAAAACCACTTTTCGCACTTGTGTTAGTGTTGAAAAACCACTTTTCGCACTTGTGTTGGTGCAGGAAACCACTTTTGCACTTGTATTACTGTGGAAAAAACACTTTTTGCACTTGTGATAGTGTTGAAAAACCACTTTTCGCAATTGTGTTAGTGTTGAAAAACCACTTTTCGCACTTGTGTTAGTGTTGAAAAACCACTTTTCGCACTTGTGTTGGTGGAGGAAACCACTTTTGCACTTGTATTAGTGTGGAAAAAACACTTTTTGCACTTGTGATAGTGTTGAAAAACCACTTTTCGCACTTGCGTTAGTGTTGAAAAATCACTTTTCGCACTTGTGTTGGTGCAGAAAACCACTTTTGCACTTGTATTAGTGTGGAAAAACCACTTTTCGCACTTGTGTTAGTGTTGAAAAACCACTTTTCGCACTTGTGTTAGTGTTGAAAAACCACTTTTCGCACTTGTGTTAGTGTTGAAAAATCACTTTTCGCACTTGTGTTGGTGCAGAAAACCACTTTTGCACTTGTATTAGTGTGGAAAAACCACTTTTCGCACTCGTGTTACTGTTGAAAAACCACTTCTCGCACTTGTGTTAGTGTTGACAAACCACTTTTCGCACTTGTGTTGGTGCAGGAAACCACTTTTGCACTTGTATTAGTGTTGAAAAACCACTTTTTGCACTTGTGTTAGTGTTGAAAAACCACTTTTCGCACTTGTGTTAGTGTTGAAAAACCACTTTTCGCACTTGTGTTGGTGCAGGAAACCACTTTTGCACTTGTATTAGTGTGGAAAAAACACTTTTTGCACTTGTGATAGTGTTGAAAAAACACTTTTTGCACTTGTGTTAGTGTTGAAAAACCACTTTTCGCACTTGTGTTGGTGCAGGAAACCACTTTTGCACTTGTATTAGTGTGGAAAAAACACTTTTCGCACTTGTATTAGTGTTGAAAAACCACTTTTCGCACTTGTGTTAGTGTTGAAAAACCACTTTTCGCACTTGTGTTAGTGTTGAAAAACCAGTTTTCGCACTTGTGTTGGTGCAGGAAACCACTTTTGCACTTGTATTAGTGTGGAAAAACCACTTTTCGCACTTGTATTAGTGTTGAAAAACCACTTTTTGCACTTGTGATATTGTTGAAAAACCACTTTTCGCACTTGTGTTAGTGTTGAAAAACCACTTTTCGCACTTGTGTTAGTGTTGAAAAACCACTTTTCGCACTTGTGTTGGTGCAGGAAACCACTTTTGCACTTGTATTAGTGTGGAAAAAACACTTTTTGCACTTGTGATAGTGTTGAAAAAACACTTTTTGCACTTGTGTTAGTGTTGAAAAACCACTTTTCGCACTTGTGTTGGTGCAGGAAACCACTTTTGCACTTGTATTAGTGTGGAAAAAACACTTTTCGCACTTGTATTAGTGTTGAAAAACCACTTTTCGCACTTGTGTTAGTGTTGAAAAACCACTTTTCGCACTTGTGTTAGTGTTGAAAAACCAGTTTTCGCACTTGTGTTGGTGCAGGAAACCACTTTTGCACTTGTATTAGTGTGGAAAAACCACTTTTCGCACTTGTATTAGTGTTGAAAAACCACTTTTTGCACTTGTGTTAGTGTTGAAAAACCACTTTTAGCACTTGTGTTGGTGCAGGAAACCACTTTTGCACTTGTATTAGTGTGGAAAAAACACTTTTTGCACTTGTGATAGTGTTGAAAAACCACTTTTCGCACTTGTGTTAGTGTTGAAAAACCACTTTTCGCACTTGTGTTAGTGTTGAAAAACCACTTTTCACACTTGTGTTGGTGCAGGAAACCACTTTTGCACTTGTATTAGTGTGGAAAAAACACTTTTTGCACTTGTGATAGTGTTGAAAAACCACTTTCGCACTTGTGTTAGTGTTGAAAAATCACTTTTCGCACTTGTGTTGGTGCAGAAAACCACTTTTGCACTTGTATGAGTGTGGAAAAACCACTTTTCGCACTTGTGTTAGTGTTGAAAAACCACTTTTCGCACTTGTGTTAGTGTTGAAAAACCACTTTTCGCACTTGTGTTGGTGCAGGAAACCACTTTTGCACTTGTATTAGTGTGGAAAAAACACTTTTTGCACTTGTGATAGTGTTGAAAAACCACTTTTCGCACTTGTGTTAGTGTTGAAAAACCACTTTTCGCATTTGTGTTAGTGTTGAAAAACCACTTTTCGCACTTGTGTTGGTGCAGGAAACCACTTTTGCACTTGTATTAGTGTGGAAAAAACACTTTTCGCACTTGTGTTAGTGTTGAAAAACCACTTTTCGCACTTGTGTTAGTGTTGAAAAACCACTTTTCGCACTTGTGTTGGTGCAGGAAACCACTTTTGCACTTGTATTAGTGTGGAAAAAACACTTTTTGCACTTGTGGTAGTGTTGAAAAACCACTTTTCGCACTTGTGTTAGTGTTGAAAAATCACTTTTCGCACTTGTGTTGGTGCAGAAAACCACTTTTGCATTTGTATTAGTGTGGAAAAACCACTTTTCGCACTTGTGTTAGTGTTGAAAAACCACTTTTCGCACTTGTGTTAGTGTTGAAAAACCACTTTTCGCACTTGTGTTGGTGCAGGAAACCACTTTTGCACTTGTATTAGTGTGGAAAAAACACTTTTTGCACTTGTGATAGTGTTGAAAAACCACTTTTCGCACTTGTGTTAGTGTTGAAAAACCACTTTTCGCACTTGTGTTAGTGTTGAAAAACCACTTTTCGCACTTGTGTTGGTGCAGGAAACCACTTTTGCACTTGTATTAGTGTTGAAAAACCACTTTTTGCACTTGTGTTAGTGTTGAAAAACCACTTTTCGCACTTGTGTTAGTGTTGAAAAACCACTTTTCGCACTTGTGTTGGTGCAGGAAACCACTTTTGCACTTGTATTAGTGTGGAAAAAACACTTTTTGCACTTGTGATAGTGTTGAAAAAATACTTTTTGCACTTGTGTTAGTGTTGAAAAACCACTTTTCGCACTTGTGTTGGTGCAGGAAACCACTTTTGCACTTGTATTAGTGTGGAAAAAACACTTTTCGCACTTGTATTAGTGTTGAAAAACCACTTTTCGCACTTGTGTTAGTGTTGAAAAACCACTTTTCGCACTTGTGTTAGTGTTGAAAAACCAGTTTTCGCACTTGTGTTGGTGCAGGAAACCACTTTTGCACTTGTATTAGTGTGGAAAAACCACTTTTCGCACTTGTATTAGTGTTGAAAAACCACTTTTTGCACTTGTGATATTGTTGAAAAACCACTTTTCGCACTTGTGTTAGTGTTGAAAAACCACTTTTCGCACTTGTGTTAGTGTTGAAAAACCACTTTTCGCACTTGTGTTGGTGCAGGAAACCACTTTTGCACTTGTATTAGTGTGGAAAAAACACTTTTTGCACTTGTGATAGTGTTGAAAAAACACTTTTTGCACTTGTGATATTGTTGAAAAACCACTTTTCGCACTTGTGTTAGTGTTGAAAAACCACTTTTCGCACTTGTGTTAGTGTTGAAAAACCACTTTTCGCACTTGTGTTGGTGCAGGAAATCACTTTTGCACTTGTATTAGTGTGGAAAAAACACTTTTTGCACTTGTGATAGTGTTGAAAAAACACTTTTTGCACTTGTGTTAGTGTTGAAAAACCACTTTTCGCACTTGTGTTGGTGCAGGAAACCACTTTTCGCACTTGTGTTAGTGTTGAAAAACCAGTTTTCGCACTTGTGTTGGTGCAGGAAACCACTTTTGCACTTGTATTAGTGTGGAAAAACCACTTTTCGCACTTGTATTAGTGTTGAAAAACCACTTTTTGCACTTGTGTTAGTGTTGAAAAACCACTTTTAGCACTTGTGTTGGTGCAGGAAACCACTTTTGCACTTGTATTAGTGTGGAAAAAACACTTTTTGCACTTGTGATAGTGTTGAAAAACCACTTTTCGCACTTGTGTTAGTGTTGAAAAACCACTTTTCGCACTTGTGTTAGTGTTGAAAAACCACTTTTCACACTTGTGTTGGTGCAGGAAACCACTTTTGCACTTGTATTAGTGTGGAAAAAACACTTTTTGCACTTGTGATAGTGTTGAAAAACCACTTTCGCACTTGTGTTAGTGTTGAAAAATCACTTTTCGCACTTGTGTTGGTGCAGAAAACCACTTTTGCACTTGTATGAGTGTGGAAAAACCACTTTTCGCACTTGTGTTAGTGTTGAAAAACCACTTTTCGCACTTGTGTTAGTGTTGAAAAACCACTTTTCGCACTTGTGTTGGTGCAGGAAACCACTTTTGCACTTGTATTAGTGTGGAAAAAACACTTTTTGCACTTGTGATAGTGTTGAAAAACCACTTTTCGCACTTGTGTTAGTGTTGAAAAACCACTTTTCGCATTTGTGTTAGTGTTGAAAAACCACTTTTCGCACTTGTGTTGGTGCAGGAAACCACTTTTGCACTTGTATTAGTGTGGAAAAAACACTTTTCGCACTTGTGTTAGTGTTGAAAAATCACTTTTCGCACTTGTGTTAGTGTTGAAAAACCACTTTTCGCACTTGTGTTGGTGCAGGAAACCACTTTTGCACTTGTGTTAGTGTTGAAAAACCACTTTTCGCACTTGTGTAAGTGTTGAAAAACCACTTTTCGCACTTGTGTTGGTGCAGGAAACCAATTTTGCACTTGTATTAGTGTGGAAAAAACACTTTTTGCACTTGTGATGGTGTTGAAAAACCACTTTTCGCACTTGTGTTAGTGATGAAAAAACACTTTTCGCACTTGTGTTAGTGTTGAAAAACCACTTTTTGCACTTGTGTTGGTGCAGGAAACCACTTTTGCACTTGTATTAGTGTGGTAAAAACACTTTTTGCACTTGTAATAGTGTTGAAAAACCACTTTTCGCTCTTGTGTTAGTGTTGAAAAACCACTTTTCACACTTGTGTTAGTGTTGAAAAACCACTTTTCGCACTTGTGTTGGTGCTGGAAACCACTTTTGCACTTGTGTTAGTGTTGAAAAACCACTTTTCGCACTTGTGTTGGTGCAGGAAACCACGTTTGCACTTGTATTAGTGTGGAAAAAACACTTTTTGCACTTGTGATAGTGTTGAAAAACCACTTTTAGCACTTGTGTTAGTGTTGAAAAACCACTTTTCGCACTTGTGTTGGTGCAGGAAACCACTTTTGCACTTGTATTAGTGTGGAAAAAACACTTTTTGCACTTGTGATAGTGTTGAAAAACCACTTTTAGCACTTGTGTTAGTGTTGAAAAACCACTTTTCGCACTTGTGTTAGTGTTGAAAAACCACTTTTCGCACTTGTGTTGGTGCAGGAAACCACTTTTGCACTTGTATTACTGTGGAAAAAACACTTTTTGCACTTGTGATAGTGTTGAAAAACCACTTTTCGCAATTGTGTTAGTGTTGAAAAACCACTTTTCGCACTTGTGTTAGTGTTGAAAAACCACTTTTCGCACTTGTGTTGGTGGAGGAAACCACTTTTGCACTTGTATTAGTGTGGAAAAAACACTTTTTGCACTTGTGATAGTGTTGAAAAACCACTTTTCGCACTTGCGTTAGTGTTGAAAAATCACTTTTCGCACTTGTGTTGGTGCAGAAAACCACTTTTGCACTTGTATTAGTGTGGAAAAACCACTTTTCGCACTTGTGTTAGTGTTGAAAAACCACTTTTCGCACTTGTGTTAGTGTTGAAAAACCACTTTTCGCACTTGTGTTAGTGTTGAAAAATCACTTTTCGCACTTGTGTTGGTGCAGAAAACCACTTTTGCACTTGTATTAGTGTGGAAAAACCACTTTTCGCACTCGTGTTACTGTTGAAAAACCACCGCTCGCACTTGTGTTAGTGTTGACAAACCACTTTTCGCACTTGTGTTGGTGCAGGAAACCACTTTTGCACTTGTATTAGTGTTGAAAAACCACTTTTTGCACTTGTGTTAGTGTTGAAAAACCACTTTTCGCACTTGTGTTAGTGTTGAAAAACCACTTTTCGCACTTGTGTTGGTGCAGGAAACCACTTTTGCACTTGTATTAGTGTGGAAAAAACACTTTTTGCACTTGTGATAGTGTTGAAAAAACACTTTTTGCACTTGTGTTAGTGTTGAAAAACCACTTTTCGCACTTGTGTTGGTGCAGGAAACCACTTTTGCACTTGTATTAGTGTGGAAAAAACACTTTTCGCACTTGTATTAGTGTTGAAAAACCACTTTTCGCACTTGTGTTAGTGTTGAAAAACCACTTTTCGCACTTGTGTTAGTGTTGAAAAACCAGTTTTCGCACTTGTGTTGGTGCAGGAAACCACTTTTGCACTTGTATTAGTGTGGAAAAACCACTTTTCGCACTTGTATTAGTGTTGAAAAACCACTTTTTGCACTTGTGATATTGTTGAAAAACCACTTTTCGCACTTGTGTTAGTGTTGAAAAACCACTTTTCGCACTTGTGTTAGTGTTGAAAAACCACTTTTCGCACTTGTGTTGGTGCAGGAAACCACTTTTGCACTTGTATTAGTGTGGAAAAAACACTTTTTGCACTTGTGATAGTGTTGAAAAAACACTTTTTGCACTTGTGTTAGTGTTGAAAAACCACTTTTCGCACTTGTGTTGGTGCAGGAAACCACTTTTGCACTTGTATTAGTGTGGAAAAAACACTTTTCGCACTTGTATTAGTGTTGAAAAACCACTTTTCGCACTTGTGTTAGTGTTGAAAAACCACTTTTCGCACTTGTGTTAGTGTTGAAAAACCAGTTTTCGCACTTGTGTTGGTGCAGGAAACCACTTTTGCACTTGTATTAGTGTGGAAAAACCACTTTTCGCACTTGTATTAGTGTTGAAAAACCACTTTTTGCACTTGTGTTAGTGTTGAAAAACCACTTTTAGCACTTGTGTTGGTGCAGGAAACCACTTTTGCACTTGTATTAGTGTGGAAAAAACACTTTTTGCACTTGTGATAGTGTTGAAAAACCACTTTTCGCACTTGTGTTAGTGTTGAAAAACCACTTTTCGCACTTGTGTTAGTGTTGAAAAACCACTTTTCACACTTGTGTTGGTGCAGGAAACCACTTTTGCACTTGTATTAGTGTGGAAAAAACACTTTTTGCACTTGTGATAGTGTTGAAAAACCACTTTCGCACTTGTGTTAGTGTTGAAAAATCACTTTTCGCACTTGTGTTGGTGCAGAAAACCACTTTTGCACTTGTATGAGTGTGGAAAAACCACTTTTCGCACTTGTGTTAGTGTTGAAAAACCATTTTTCGCACTTGTGTTAGTGTTGAAAAACCACTTTTCGCACTTGTGTTGGTGCAGGAAACCACTTTTGCACTTGTATTAGTGTGGAAAAAACACTTTTTGCACTTGTGATAGTGTTGAAAAACCACTTTTCGCACTTGTGTTAGTGTTGAAAAACCACTTTTCGCATTTGTGTTAGTGTTGAAAAACCACTTTTCGCACTTGTGTTGGTGCAGGAAACCACTTTTGCACTTGTATTAGTGTGGAAAAAACACTTTTCGCACTTGTGTTAGTGTTGAAAAACCACTTTTCGCACTTGTGTTAGTGTTGAAAAACCACTTTTCGCACTTGTGTTGGTGCAGGAAACCACTTTTGCACTTGTATTAGTGTGGAAAAAACACTTTTTGCACTTGTGGTAGTGTTGAAAAACCACTTTTCGCACTTGTGTTAGTGTTGAAAAATCACTTTTCGCACTTGTGTTGGTGCAGAAAACCACTTTTGCATTTGTATTAGTGTGGAAAAACCACTTTTCGCACTTGTGTTAGTGTTGAAAAACCACTTTTCGCACTTGTGTTAGTGTTGAAAAACCACTTTTCGCACTTGTGTTGGTGCAGGAAACCACTTTTGCACTTGTATTAGTGTGGAAAAAACACTTTTTGCACTTGTGATAGTGTTGAAAAACCACTTTTCGCACTTGTGTTAGTGTTGAAAAACCACTTTTCGCACTTGTGTTAGTGTTGAAAAACCACTTTTCGCACTTGTGTTGGTGCAGGAAACCACTTCTGCACTTGTATTAGTGTGGAAAAAACACTTTTTGCACTTGTGATAGTGTTGAAAAACCACTTTTTGCACTTGTGTTAGTGTTGAAAAACCACTTTTCGCACTTGTGTTGGTGTAGGAAACCACTTTTGCACTTGTATTAGTGTGGAAAAAACACTTTTCGCACTTGTGTTAGTGTTGAAAAACCACTTTTCGCACTTGTGTTAGTGTTGAAAAACCAATTTTCGCACTTGTGTTAGTGTTGAAAAACCAGTTTTCGCACTTCTGTTGGTGCAGGAAACCACTTTTGCACTTGTATTAGTGTGGAAAAACCACTTTTCGCACTTGTGTTATTGTTGAAAAACCACTTTTCGCACTTGTGTTAGTGTTGAAAAACCACTTTTCGCACTTGTGTTGGTGCAGGAAACCACTTTTGCACTTGTATTAGTGTGGAAAATACACTTTTTGCTCTTGTGATAGTGTTGAAAAACTACTTTTCGCACTTGTGTTAGTGTTGAAAAACCACTTTTCGCACTTGTGTTAGTGTTGAAAAACCACTTTTCGCACTTGTGTTGGTGCAGGAAACCACTTTTGCACTTGTATTAGTGTGGAAAAAACACTTTTTGCACTTGTGATAGTGTTGAAAAACCACTTTTCGCACTTGTATTAGTGTTGAAAAACCACTTTTCGCACTTGTGTTAGTGTTGAAAAGCCACTTTTCGCACTTGTGTTGGTGCAGGAAACCACTTTTGCACTTGTATTAGTGTGGAAAAAACACTTTTTGCACTTGTGATAGTGTTGAAAAACCACTTTTCACACTTGTGTTAGTGTTGAAAAACCACTTTTCGCACTGTGTTAGTGTTGAAAAACCACTTTTCGCACTTGTGTTGGTGCAGGAATCCACTTTTGCACTTGTATTAGTGTGGAAAAAACACTTTTTGCACTTGTGATAGTGTTGAAAAACCACTTTTTGCACTTGTGTTAGTGTTGAAAAACCACTTTTCGCACTTGTGTTGGTGCAGGAAACCACTTTTGCACTTGTATTAGTGTGGAAAAAACACTTTTCGCACTTGTGTTAGTGTTGAAAAACCACTTTTCGCAATTGTGTTAGTGTATAAAAACCACTTTTCGCACTTGTGTTGGTCCAGGAAACCACTTTTGCACTTGTATTAGTGTGGAAAAAACACTTTTTGCACTTGTGATAGTGTTGGAAAACAACTTTTCGCACTTGTGTTAGTGTTGAAAAACCACTTTTCGCACTTGTGTTGGTGCAGGAAACCACTTTTGCACTTGTATTAGTGTGGAAAAACCACTTTTCGCACTTGTGTTAGTGTTGAAAAACCACTTTTCGCACTTGTGTAAGTGTTGAAAAACCACTTTTCGCACTTGTGTTGGTGCAGGAAACCAATTTTGCACTTGTATTAGTGTGGAAAAAACACTTTTTGCACTTGTGATGGTGTTGAAAAACCACTTTTCGCACTTGTGTTAGTGATGAAAAAACACTTTTCGCACTTGTGTTAGTGTTGAAAAACCACTTTTTGCACTTGTGTTGGTGCAGGAAACCACTTTTGCACTTGTATTAGTGTGGTAAAAACACTTTTTGCACTTGTAATAGTGTTGAAAAACCACTTTTCGCTCTTGTGTTAGTGTTGAAAAACCACTTTTCACACTTGTGTTAGTGTTGAAAAACCACTTTTCGCACTTGTGTTGGTGCTGGAAACCACTTTTGCACTTGTGTTAGTGTTGAAAAACCACTTTTCGCACTTGTGTTGGTGCAGGAAACCACGTTTGCACTTGTATTAGTGTGGAAAAAACACTTTTTGCACTTGTGATAGTGTTGAAAAACCACTTTTAGCACTTGTGTTAGTGTTGAAAAACCACTTTTCGCACTTGTGTTGGTGCAGGAAACCACTTTTGCACTTGTATTAGTGTGGAAAAAACACTTTTTGCACTTGTGATAGTGTTGAAAAACCACTTTTAGCACTTGTGTTAGTGTTGAAAAACCACTTTTCGCACTTGTGTTAGTGTTGAAAAACCACTTTTCGCACTTGTGTTGGTGCAGGAAACCACTTTTGCACTTGTATTACTGTGGAAAAAACACTTTTTGCACTTGTGATAGTGTTGAAAAACCACTTTTCGCACTTGTGTTAGTGTTGAAAAACCACTTTTCGCACTTGTGTTAGTGTTGAAAAACCACTTTTCGCACTTGTGTTGGTGGAGGAAACCACTTTTGCACTTGTATTAGTGTGGAAAAAACACTTTTTGCACTTGTGATAGTGTTGAAAAACCACTTTTCGCACTTGCGTTAGTGTTGAAAAATCACTTTTCGCACTTGTGTTGGTGCAGAAAACCACTTTTGCACTTGTATTAGTGTGGAAAAACCACTTTTCGCACTTGTGTTAGTGTTGAAAAACCACTTTTCGCACTTGTGTTAGTGTTGAAAAACCACTTTTCGCACTTGTGTTAGTGTTGAAAAATCACTTTTCGCACTTGTGTTGGTGCAGAAAACCACTTTTGCACTTGTATTAGTGTGGAAAAACCACTTTTCGCACTCGTGTTACTGTTGAAAAACCACTTCTCGCACTTGTGTTAGTGTTGAAAAACCACTTTTCGCACTTGTGTTGGTGCAGGAAACCACTTTTGCACTTGTATTAGTGTTGAAAAACCACTTTTCGCACTTGTGTTAGTGTTGAAAAACCACTTTTCGCACTTGTGTTAGTGTTGAAAAACCACTTTTCGCACTTGTGTTGGTGCAGGAAACCACTTTTGCACTTGTATTAGTGTGGAAAAAACACTTTTTGCACTTGTGATAGTGTTGAAAAAACACTTTTTGCACTTGTGTTAGTGTTGAAAAACCACTTTTCGCACTTGTGTTGGTGCAGGAAACCACTTTTGCACTTGTATTAGTGTGGAAAAAACACTTTTCGCACTTGTATTAGTGTTGAAAAACCACTTTTCGCACTTGTGTTAGTGTTGAAAAACCACTTTTCGCACTTGTGTTAGTGTTGAAAAACCAGTTTTCGCACTTGTGTTGGTGCAGGAAACCACTTTTGCACTTGTATTAGTGTGGAAAAACCACTTTTCGCACTTGTATTAGTGTTGAAAAACCACTTTTTGCACTTGTGATATTGTTGAAAAACCACTTTTCGCACTTGTGTTAGTGTTGAAAAACCACTTTTCGCACTTGTGTTAGTGTTGAAAAACCACTTTTCGCACTTGTGTTGGTGCGGGAAACCACTTTTGCACTTGTATTAGTGTGGAAAAAACACTTTTTGCACTTGTGATAGTGTTGAAAAAACACTTTTTGCACTTGTGTTAGTGTTGAAAAACCACTTTTCGCACTTGTGTTGGTGCAGGAAACCACTTTTGCACTTGTATTAGTGTGGAAAAAACACTTTTCGCACTTGTATTAGTGTTGAAAAACCACTTTTCGCACTTGTGTTAGTGTTGAAAAACCACTTTTCGCACTTGTGTTAGTGTTGAAAAACCAGTTTTCGCACTTGTGTTGGTGCAGGAAACCACTTTTGCACTTGTATTAGTGTGGAAAAACCACTTTTCGCACTTGTATTAGTGTTGAAAAACCACTTTTTGCACTTGTGTTAGTGTTGAAAAACCACTTTTAGCACTTGTGTTGGTGCAGGAAACCACTTTTGCACTTGTATTAGTGTGGAAAAAACACTTTTTGCACTTGTGATAGTGTTGAAAAACCACTTTTCGCACTTGTGTTAGTGTTGAAAAACCACTTTTCGCACTTGTGTTAGTGTTGAAAAACCACTTTTCACACTTGTGTTGGTGCAGGAAAGCACTTTTGCACTTGTATTAGTGTGGAAAAAACACTTTTTGCACTTGTGATAGTGTTGAAAAACCACTTTTCGCACTTGTGTTAGTGTTGAAAAATCACTTTTCGCACTTGTGTTGGTGCAGAAAACCACTTTTGCACTTGTATGAGTGTGGAAAAACCACTTTTCGCACTTGTGTTAGTGTTGAAAAACCACTTTTCGCACTTGTGTTAGTGTTGAAAAACCACTTTTCGCACTTGTGTTGGTGCAGGAAACCACTTTTGCACTTGTATTAGTGTGGAAAAAACACTTTTTGCACTTGTGATAGTGTTGAAAAACCACTTTTCGCACTTGTGTTAGTGTTGAAAAACCACTTTTCGCATTTGTGTTAGTGTTGAAAAACCACTTTTCGCACTTGTGTTGGTGCAGGAAACCACTTTTGCACTTGTATTAGTGTGGAAAAAACACTTTTCGCACTTGTGTTAGTGTTGAAAAACCACTTTTCGCACTTGTGTTAGTGTTGAAAAACCACTTTTCGCACTTGTGTTGGTGCAGGAAACCACTTTTGCACTTGTATTAGTGTGGAAAAAACACTTTTTGCACTTGTGGTAGTGTTGAAAAACCACTTTTCGCACTTGTGTTAGTGTTGAAAAATCACTTTTCGCACTTGTGTTGGTGCAGAAAACCACTTTTGCACTTGTATTAGTGTGGAAAAACCACTTTTCGCACTTGTGTTAGTGTTGAAAAACCACTTTTCGCACTTGTGTTAGTGTTGAAAAACCACTTTTCGCACTTGTGTTGGTGCAGGAAACCACTTTTGCACTTGTATTAGTGTGGAAAAAACACTTTTTGCACTTGTGATAGTGTTGAAAAACCACTTTTCACACTTGTGTTAGTGTTGAAAAACCACTTTTCGCACTTGTGTTAGTGTTGAAAAACCACTTTTCGCACTTGTGTTGGTGCAGGAAACCACTTCTGCACTTGTATTAGTGTGGAAAAAACACTTTTTGCACTTGTGATAGTGTTGAAAAACCACTTTTTGCACTTGTGTTAGTGTTGAAAAACCACTTTTCGCACTTGTGTTGGTGTAGGAAACCACTTTTGCACTTGTATTAGTGTGGAAAAAACACTTTTCGCACTTGTGTTAGTGTTGAAAAACCACTTTTCGCACTTGTGTTAGTGTTGAAAAACCAATTTTCGCACTTGTGTTAGTGTTGAAAAACCAGTTTTCGCACTTCTGTTGGTGCAGGAAACCACTTTTGCACTTGTATTAGTGTGGAAAAACCACTTTTCGCACTTGTGTTATTGTTGAAAAACCACTTTTCGCACTTGTGTTAGTGTTGAAAAACCACTTTTCGCACTTGTGTTGGTGCAGGAAACCACTTTTGCACTTGTATTAGTGTGGAAAATACACTTTTTGCTCTTGTGATAGTGTTGAAAAACTACTTTTCGCACTTGTGTTAGTGTTGAAAAACCACTTTTCGCACTTGTGTAAGTGTTGAAAAACCACTTTTCGCACTTGTGTTGGTGCAGGAAACCACTTTTGCACTTGTATTAGTGTGGAAAAAACACTTTTTGCACTTGTGATAGTGTTGAAAAACCACTTTTCGCACTTGTGTTAGTGTTGAAAAATCACTTTTCGCACTTGTGTTGGTGCAGAAAACCACTTTTCGCACTTGTGTTGGTGCAGGAAACCACTTTTGCACTTGTATTAGTGTGGAAAAAACACTTTTTGCACTTGTGTTAGTGTTGAAAAACCACTTTTCGCACTTGTGTTAGTGTTGAAAAACCACTTTTCGCACTTGTGTTGGTGCAGGAAACCACTTTTGCACTTGTATTAGTGTGGAAAAAACACTTTTTGCACTTGTGATAGTGTTGAAAAACCACTTTTCGCACTTGTGTTAGTGTTGAAAAACCACTTTTCGCACTTGTGTTAGTGTTGAAAAACCACTTTTCGCACTTGTGTTGGTGCAGGAAACCACTTTTGCACTTGTATTAGTGTGGAAAGAACACTTTTTGCACTTGTGATAGTGTTGAAAAACCACTTTTCGCACTTGTGTTAGTGTTGAAAAACCACTTTTCGCACTTGTGTTAGTGTTGAAAAACCACTTTTCGCACTTGTGTTGGTGCAGGAAACCACTTTTGCACTTGCATTAGTGTGGAAAAAACACTTTTTGCACTTGTGATAGTGTTGAAAAACCACATTTCGCACTTGTGTTAGTGTTGAAAAACCACTTTTCGCACTTGTGTTAGTGTTGAAAAACCACTTTTCGCACTTGTGTTGGTGCATGAAACCACTTTTGCACTTGTATTAGTGTGGAAAAAACACTTTTTGCACTTGTGATAGTGTTGAAAAACCACTTACGCACTTGTGTTAGTGTTGAAACATCACTTTTCGCACTTGTGTTGGTGCAGAAAACCACTTTTGCACTTGTATTAGTGTGGAAAAACCACTTTTCGCACTTGTGTTAGTGTTGAAAAACCACTTTTCGCACTTGTGTTAGTGTTGAAAAACCACTTTTCGCACTTGTGTTGGTGCAGGAAACCACTTTTGCACTTGTATTATTGTGGAAAAAACACTTTTTGCACTTGTGATAGTGTTGAAAAACCACTTTTCGCACTTGTATTAGTGTTGAAAAACCACTTTTCGCACTTGTGTTAGTGTTGAAAAACCACTTTTCGCACTTGTGTTGGTGCAGGAAACCACTTTTGCACTTGTATTAGTGTAGAAAAAACACTTTTTGCACTTGTGATAGTGTTGAAAAACCACTTTTCGCACTTGTGTTAGTGTTGAAAAACCACTTTTCGCACTTGTGTTAGTGTTGAAAAACCACTTTTCGCACTTGTGTTGGTGCAGGAAACCACTTTTGCACTTGTATTAGTGTGGAAAAACACTTTTTGCACTTGTGATAGTGTTGAAAAACCACTTTTTGCACTTGTGTTAGTGTTGAAAAACCACTTTTCGCACTTGTGTTGGTGCAGGAAACCACTTTTGCACTTGTATTAGTGTGGAAAAAACACTTTTCGCACTTGTGTTAGTGTTGAAAAACCACTTTTCGCACTTGTGTTAGTGTATAAAAACCACTTTTCGCACTTGTGTTGGTGCAGGAAACCACTTTTGCACTTGTATTAGTGTGGAAAAAACACTTTTTGCACTTGTGATAGTGTTGAAAAACAACTTTTCGCACTTGTGTTAGTGTTGAAAAACCACTTTTCGCACTTGTGTTGGTGCAGGAAACCACTTTTGCACTTGTATTAGTGTGGAAAAACCACTTTTCGCACTTGTGTTAGTGTTGAAAAACCACTTTTCGCACTTGTGTAAGTGTTGAAAAACCACTTTTCGCACTTGTGTTGGTGCAGGAAACCACTTTTGCACTTGTATTAGTGTGGAAAAAACACTTTTTGCACTTGTGATGGTGTTGAAAAACCACTTTTCGCACTTGTGTTAGTGATGAAAAAACACTTTTCGCACTTGTGTTAGTGTTGAAAAACGACTTTTCGCCCTTGTGTTGGTGCAGGAAACCACATTTGCACTTGTATTAGTGTGGAAAAACACTTTTTGCACTTGTGATAGTGTTGAAAAACCACTTTTCGCACTTGTGTTAGTGTTGAAAAACCACTTTTCGCACTTGTGTTGGTGCTGAAAACCACTTTTGCCCTTGTGTTAGTGTTGAAAAACCACTTTTTGCACTTGTGTTGGTGCAGGAAACCACTTTTGCACTTGTATTAGTGTGGAAAAAACACTTTTTGCACTTGTGATAGTGTTGAAAAACCACTTTTAGCACTTGTGATAGTGTTGAAAAACCACTTTTCGCACTTGTGTTGGTGCAGGAAACCACTTTTGCACTTGTATTAGTGTGGAAAAACCACTTTTTGCACTTGTGTTAGTGTTGAAAAACCACTTTTCGCACTTGTGTTAGTGTTGAAAAACCACTTTTCGCACTTGTGTTGGTGCAGGAAACCACTTTTGCACTTTTATTAGTGTGGAAAAACACTTTTCGCACTTGTATTAGTGTTGAAAAACCACTTTTCGCACTTGTGTTAGTGTTGAAAAACCACTTTTCGCACTTGTGTTAGTGTTGAAAAACCACTTTTCGCACTTGTGTTAGTGTTGAAAAACCACTTTTCGCACTTGTGTTGGTGCAGGAAACCACTTTTGCACTTGTATTAGTGTGGAAAAAACACTTTTTGCACTTGTGATAGTGTTGAAAAAACACTTTTTGCACTTGTGTTAGTGTTGAAAAACCACTTTTCGCACTTGTGTTGGTGCAGGAAACCACTTTTGCACTTGTATTAGTGTGGAAAAAACACTTTTCGCACTTGTATTAGTGTTGAAAAACCACTTTTCGCACTTGTGTTAGTGTTGAAAAACCACTTTTCGCACTTGTGTTAGTGTTGAAAAACCAGTTTTCGCACTTGTGTTGGTGCAGGAAACCACTTTTGCACTTGTATTAGTGTGGAAAAACCACTTTTCGCACTTGTATTAGTGTTGAAAAACCACTTTTTGCACTTGTGTTAGTGTTGAAAAACCACTTTTAGCACTTGTGTTGGTGCAGGAAACCACTTTTGCACTTGTATTAGTGTGGAAAAAACACTTTTTGCACTTGTGATAGTGTTGAAAAACCACTTTTCGCACTTGTGTTAGTGTTGAAAAACCACTTTTCGCACTTGTGTTAGTGTTGAAAAACCACTTTTCACACTTGTGTTGGTGCAGGAAACCACTTTTGCACTTGTATTAGTGTGGAAAAAACACTTTTTGCACTTGTGATAGTGTTGAAAAACCACTTTTCGCACTTGTGTTAGTGTTGAAAAATCACTTTTCGCACTTGTGTTGGTGCAGAAAACCACTTTTGCACTTGTATGAGTGTGGAAAAACCACTTTTCGCACTTGTGTTAGTGTTGAAAAACCACTTTTCGCACTTGTGTTAGTGTTGAAAACCCACTTTTCGCACTTGTGTTGGTGCAGGAAACCACTTTTGCACTTGTATTAGTGTGGAAAAAACACTTTTTGCACTTGTGATAGTGTTGAAAAATCACTTTTCGCACTTGTGTTAGTGTTGAAAAACCACTTTTCGCATTTGTGTTAGTGTTGAAAAACCACTTTTCGCACTTGTGTTGGTGCAGGAAACCACTTTTGCACTTGTATTAGTGTGGAAAAAACACTTTTCGCACTTGTGTTAGTGTTGAAAAACCACTTTTCGCACTTGTGTTAGTGTTGAAAAACCACTTTTCGCACTTGTGTTGGTGCAGGAAACCACTTTTGCACTTGTATTAGTGTGGAAAAAACACTTTTTGCACTTGTGGTAGTGTTGAAAAACCACTTTTCGCACTTGTGTTAGTGTTGAAAAATCACTTTTCGCACTTGTGTTGGTGCAGAAAACCACTTTTGCACTTGTATTAGTGTGGAAAAACCACTTTTCGCACTTGTGTTAGTGTTGAAAAACCACTTTTCGCACTTGTGTTAGTGTTGAAAAACCACTTTTCGCACTTGTGTTGGTGCAGGAAACCACTTTTGCACTTGTATTAGTGTGGAAAAAACACTTTTTGCACTTGTGATAGTGTTGAAAAACCACTTTTCGCACTTGTGTTAGTGTTGAAAAACCACTTTTCGCACTTGTGTTAGTGTTGAAAAACCACTTTTCGCACTTGTGTTGGTGCAGGAAACCACTTCTGCACTTGTATTAGTGTGGAAAAAACACTTTTTGCACTTGTGATAGTGTTGAAAAACCACTTTTTGCACTTGTGTTAGTGTTGAAAAACCACTTTTCGCACTTGTGTTGGTGTAGGAAACCACTTTTGCACTTGTATTAGTGTGGAAAAAACACTTTTCGCACTTGTGTTAGTGTTGAAAAACCACTTTTCGCACTTGTGTTAGTGTTGAAAAACCAATTTTCGCACTTGTGTTAGTGTTGAAAAACCAGTTTTCGCACTTCTGTTGGTGCAGGAAACCACTTTTGCACTTGTATTAGTGTGGAAAAACCACTTTTCGCACTTGTGTTATTGTTGAAAAACCACTTTTCGCACTTGTGTTAGTGTTGAAAAACCACTTTTCGCACTTGTGTTGGTGCAGGAAACCACTTTTGCACTTGTATTAGTGTGGAAAATACACTTTTTGCTCTTGTGATAGTGTTGAAAAACTACTTTTCGCACTTGTGTTAGTGTTGAAAAACCACTTTTCGCACTTGTGTAAGTGTTGAAAAACCACTTTTCGCACTTGTGTTGGTGCAGGAAACCACTTTTGCACTTGTATTAGTGTGGAAAAAACACTTTTTGCACTTGTGATAGTGTTGAAAAACCACTTTTCGCACTTGTGTTAGTGTTGAAAAATCACTTTTCGCACTTGTGTTGGTGCAGAAAACCACTTTTCGCACTTGTGTTGGTGCAGGAAACCACTTTTGCACTTGTATTAGTGTGGAAAAAACACTTTTTGCACTTGTGTTAGTGTTGAAAAACCACTTTTCGCACTTGTGTTAGTGTTGAAAAACCACTTTTCGCACTTGTGTTGGTGCAGGAAACCACTTTTGCACTTGTATTAGTGTGGAAAAAACACTTTTTGCACTTGTGATAGTGTTGAAAAACCACTTTTCGCACTTGTGTTAGTGTTGAAAAACCACTTTTCGCACTTGTGTTAGTGTTGAAAAACCACTTTTCGCACTTGTGTTGGTGCAGGAAACCACTTTTGCACTTGTATTAGTGTGGAAAGAACACTTTTTGCACTTGTGATAGTGTTGAAAAACCACTTTTCGCACTTGTGTTAGTGTTGAAAAACCACTTTTCGCACTTGTGTTAGTGTTGAAAAACCACTTTTCGCACTTGTGTTGGTGCAGGAAACCACTTTTGCACTTGCATTAGTGTGGAAAAAACACTTTTTG
The DNA here is from genome assembly GCF_964187855.1 of Myxine glutinosa. Classification (NCBI taxonomy): domain Eukaryota; kingdom Metazoa; phylum Chordata; class Myxini; order Myxiniformes; family Myxinidae; genus Myxine; species Myxine glutinosa. The sequence continues at coordinate 79,202 of NW_027617782.1, forward strand.
CACTTGTGATAGTGTTGAAAAACCACATTTCGCACTTGTGTTAGTGTTGAAAAACCACTTTTCGCACTTGTGTTAGTGTTGAAAAACCACTTTTCGCACTTGTGTTGGTGCATGAAACCACTTTTGCACTTGTATTAGTGTGGAAAAAACACTTTTTGCACTTGTGATAGTGTTGAAAAACCACTTACGCACTTGTGTTAGTGTTGAAACATCACTTTTCGCACTTGTGTTGGTGCAGAAAACCACTTTTGCACTTGTATTAGTGTGGAAAAACCACTTTTCGCACTTGTGTTAGTGTTGAAAAACCACTTTTCGCACTTGTGTTAGTGTTGAAAAACCACTTTTCGCACTTGTGTTGGTGCAGGAAACCACTTTTGCACTTGTATTATTGTGGAAAAAACACTTTTTGCACTTGTGATAGTGTTGAAAAACCACTTTTCGCACTTGTATTAGTGTTGAAAAACCACTTTTCGCACTTGTGTTAGTGTTGAAAAACCACTTTTCGCACTTGTGTTGGTGCAGGAAACCACTTTTGCACTTGTATTAGTGTAGAAAAAACACTTTTTGCACTTGTGATAGTGTTGAAAAACCACTTTTCGCACTTGTGTTAGTGTTGAAAAACCACTTTTCGCACTTGTGTTAGTGTTGAAAAACCACTTTTCGCACTTGTGTTGGTGCAGGAAACCACTTTTGCACTTGTATTAGTGTGGAAAAACACTTTTTGCACTTGTGATAGTGTTGAAAAACCACTTTTTGCACTTGTGTTAGTGTTGAAAAACCACTTTTCGCACTTGTGTTGCTGCAGGAAACCACTTTTGCACTTGTATTAGTGTGGAAAAAACACTTTTCGCACTTGTGTTAGTGTTGAAAAACCACTTTTCGCACTTGTGTTAGTGTATAAAAACCACTTTTCGCACTTGTGTTGGTGCAGGAAACCACTTTTGCACTTGTATTAGTGTGGAAAAAACACTTTTTGCACTTGTGATAGTGTTGAAAAACAACTTTTCGCACTTGTGTTAGTGTTGAAAAACCACTTTTCGCACTTGTGTTGGTGCAGGAAACCACTTTTGCACTTGTATTAGTGTGGAAAAACCACTTTTTGCACTTGTGTTAGTGTTGAAAAACCACTTTTCGCACTTGTGTAAGTGTTGAAAAACCACTTTTCGCACTTGTGTTGGTGCAGGAAACCACTTTTGCACTTGTATTAGTGTGGAAAAAACACTTTTTGCACTTGTGATGGTGTTGAAAAACCACTTTTCGCACTTGTGTTAGTGATGAAAAAACACTTTTCGCACTTGTGTTAGTGTTGAAAAACGACTTTTCGCCCTTGTGTTGGTGCAGGAAACCACATTTGCACTTGTATTAGTGTGGAAAAACACTTTTTGCACTTGTGATAGTGTTGAAAAACCACTTTTCGCACTTGTGTTAGTGTTGAAAATCCACTTTTCGCACTTGTGTTGGTGCTGAAAACCACTTTTGCCCTTGTGTTAGTGTTGAAAAACCACTTTTTGCACTTGTGTTGGTGCAGGAAACCACTTTTGCACTTGTATTAGTGTGGAAAAAACACTTTTTGCACTTGTGATAGTGTTGAAAAACCACTTTTAGCACTTGTGATAGTGTTGAAAAACCACTTTTCGCACTTGTGTTGGTGCAGGAAACCACTTTTGCACTTGTATTAGTGTGGAAAAACCACTTTTTGCACTTGTGTTAGTGTTGAAAAACCACTTTTCGCACTTGTGTTAGTGTTGAAAAACCACTTTTCGCACTTGTGTTGGTGCAGGAAACCACTTTTGCACTTTTATTAGTGTGGAAAAACACTTTTTGCACTTGTGATAGTGTTGAAAAACCACTTTTCGCACTTGTGTTAGTGTTGAAAAACCACTTTTCGCACTTGTGTTAGTGTTGAAAAACCACTTTTCGCACTTGTGTTGGTGCAGGAAACCACTTTTGCACTTGTATTAGTGTGGAAAAAACACTTTTTGCACTTGTGATAGTGTTGAAAAACCACTTTTCGCACTTGCGTTAGTGTTCAAAAATCACTTTTCGCACTTGTGTTGGTGCAGAAAACCACTTTTGCACTTGTATTAGTGTGGAAAAAACACTTTTCGCACTTGTGTTAGTGTTTAAAAACCACTTTTCGCACTTGTTTTGGTGTAGGAAACCACTTTTGCACTTGTATTAGTGTGGAAAAAACACTTTTTGCACTTGTGATAGTGTTGAAAAACCACTTTTCGCACTTGTGTTAGTGTTGAAAACCACTTTTCGCACTTGTGTTAGTGTTGAAAAACCACTTTTCGCACTTGTGTTGGTGCAGGAAACCACTTTTGCACTTGTATTAGTGTGGAAAGAACACTTTTTGCACTTGTGATAGTGTTGAAAAACCACTTTTCGCACTTGTGTTAGTGTTGAAAAACCACTTTTCGCACTTGTGTTAGTGTTGAAAAACCACTTTTCGCACTTGTGTTGGTGCAGGAAACCACTTTTGCACTTGTATTAGTGTGGAAAAAACACTTTTTGCACTTGTGATAGTGTTGAAAAACCACTTTTCGCACTTGTGTTAGTGTTGAAAAACCACTTTTCGCACTTGTGTTAGTGTTGAAAAACCACTTTTCGCACTTGTGTTGGTGCATGAAACCACTTTTGCACTTGTATTAGTGTGGAAAAAACACTTTTTGCACTTGTGATAGTGTTGAAAAACCACTTTTCGCACTTGTGTTAGTGTTGAAAAATCACTTTTCGCACTTGTGTTGGTGCAGAAAACCACTTTTGCACTTGTATTAGTGTGGAAAAACCACTTTTCGCACTTGTGTTAGTGTTGAAAAACCACTTTTCACACTTGTGTTAGTGTTGAAAAACCACTTTTCGCACTTGTGTTGGTGCAGGAAACCACTTTTGCACTTGTATTAGTGTGGAAAAAACACTTTTTGCACTTGTGATAGTGTTGAAAAACCACTTTTCGCACTTGTGTTAGTGTTGAAAAACTACTTTTCGCACTTGTGTTAGTGTTGAAAAACCACTTTTCGCACTTGTGTTGGTGCAGGAAACCACTTTTGCACTTGTATTAGTGTGGAAAAAACACTTTTTGCACTTGTGATGGTGTTGAAAAACCACTTTTCGCACTTGTGTTAGTGATGAAAAAACACTTTTCGCACTTGTGTTAGTGTTGAAAAACCACTTTTCGCACTTGTGTTGGTGCAGGAAACCACTTTTGCACTTATATTAGTGTGGAAAAAACACTTTTTGCACTTGTAATAGTGTTGAAAAACCACTTTTCGCTCTTGTGTTAGTGTTGAAAAACCACTTTTCACACTTGTGTTAGTGTTGAAAAACCACTTTTCGCACTTGTGTTGGTGCTGGAAACCACTTTTGCACTTGTGTTAGTGTTGAAAAACCACTTTTCGCACTTGTGTTGGTGCAGGAAACCACTTTTGCACTTGTATTAGTGTGGAAAAAACACTTTTTGCACTTGTGATAGTGTTGAAAAACCACTTTTAGCACTTGTGTTAGTGTTGAAAAACCACTTTTCGCACTTGTGTTGGTGCAGGAAACCACTTTTGCACTTGTATTAGTGTGGAAAAACCACTTTTCGCCCTTGTGTTAGTGTTGAAAAACCACTTTTCGCACTTGTGTTAGTGTTGAAAAACCACTTTTCGCACTTGTGTTGGTGCAGGAAACCACTTTTGCACTTGTATTACTGTGGAAAAAACACTTTTTGCACTTGTGATAGTGTTGAAAAACCACTTTTCGCACTTGTGTTAGTGTTGAAAAACCACTTTTCGCACTTGTGTTAGTGTTGAAAAACTACTTTTCGCACTTGTGTTGGTGCAGGAAACCACTTTTGCACTTGTATTAGTGTGGAAAAAACACTTTTTGCACTTGTGATAGTGTTGAAAAACCACTTTTCGCACTTGCGTTAGTGTTGAAAAATCACTTTTCGCACTTGTGTTGGTGCAGAAAACCACTTTTGCACTTGTATTAGTGTGGAAAAACCACTTTTCGCACTCGTGTTAGTGTTGAAAAACTACTTTTCGCACTTGTGTTAGTGTTGAAAAACCACTTTTCGCACTTGTGTTGGTGCAGGAAACCACTTTTGCACTTGTATTAGTGTGGAAAAACCACTTTTCGCACTAGTGTTAGTGTTGAAAAACCACTTTTCGCACTTGTGTTAGTGTTGAAAAACCACTTTTCGCACTTGTGTTGGTGCAGGAAACCACTTTTGCACTTGTATTAGTGTGGAAAGAACACTTTTTGCACTTGTGATAGTGTTGAAAAACCACTTTTCGCACTTGTGTTAGTGTTGAAAAACCACTTTTCGCACTTGTGTTAGTGTTGAAAAACCACTTTTCGCACTTGTGTTGGTGCAGGAAACCACTTTTGCACTTGTATTAGTTTGGAAAGAACACTTTTTGCACTTGTGATAGTGTTGAAAAACCACTTTTCGCACTTGTGTTAGTGTTGAAAAACCACTTTTCGCACTTGTGTTAGTGTTGAAAAACCACTTTTCGCACTTGTGTTGGTGCAGGAAACCACTTTTGCACTTGTATTAGTGTGGAAAAAACACTTTTTGCACTTGTGATAGTGTTGAAAAACCACTTTTCGCACTTGTGTTAGTGTTGAAAAACCACTTTTCGCACTTGTGTTAGTGTTGAAAAACCACTTTTCGCACTTGTGTTGGTGCATGAAACCACTTTTGCACTTGTATTAGTGTGGAAAAAACACTTTTTGCACTTGTGATAGTGTTGAAAAACCACTTTTAGCACTTGTGTTAGTGTTGAAAAACCACTTTTCGCACTTGTGTTGGTGCAGGAAACCACTTTTGCACTTGTATTAGTGTGGAAAAACCACTTTTCGCCCTTGTGTTAGTGTTGAAAAACCACTTTTCGCACTTGTGTTAGTGTTGAAAAACCACTTTTCGCACTTGTGTTAGTGTTGAAAAACCACTTTTCGCACTTGTGTTGGTGCAGGAAACCACTTTTGCACTTGTATTACTGTGGAAAAAACACTTTTTGCACTTGTGATAGTGTTGAAAAACCACTTTTCGCACTTGTGTTAGTGTTGAAAAACCACTTTTCGCACTTGTGTTAGTGTTGAAAAACTACTTTTCGCACTTGTGTTGGTGCAGGAAACCACTTTTGCACTTGTATTAGTGTGGAAAAAACACTTTTTGCACTTGTGATAGTGTTGAAAAACCACTTTTCGCACTTGCGTTAGTGTTGAAAAATCACTTTTCGCACTTGTGTTGGTGCAGAAAACCGCTTTTGCACTTGTATTAGTGTGGAAAAACCACTTTTCGCACTTGTGTTAGTGTTGAAAAACTACCTCTCGCACTTGTGTTAGTGTTGAAAAACCACTTTTCGCACTTGTGTTAGTGTTGAAAAACCACTTTTCGCACTTGTGTTAGTGTTGAAAAACCACTTTTCGCACTTGTGTTAGTGTTGAAAAACCACTTTTCGCACTTGTGTTGGTGCATGAAACCACTTTTGCACTTGTATTAGTGTGGAAAAAACACTTTTTGCACTTGTGATAGTGTTGAAAAACCACTTTTCGCACTTGTGTTAGTGTTGAAAAATCACTTTTCGCACTTGTGTTGGTGCAGAAAACCACTTTTGCACTTGTATTAGTGTGGAAAAACCACTTTTCGCACTTGTGTTAGTGTTGAAAAACCACTTTTCACACTTGTGTTAGTGTTGAAAAACCACTTTTCGCACTTGTGTTGGTGCAGGAAACCACTTTTGCACTTGTATTAGTGTGGAAAAAAACACTTTTTGCACTTGTGATAGTGTTGAAAAACCACTTTTCGCACTTGTGTTAGTGTTGAAAAACTACTTTTCGCACTTGTGTTAGTGTTGAAAAACCACTTTTCGCACTTGTGTTGGTGCAGGAAACCACTTTTGCACTTGTATTAGTGTGGAAAAAACACTTTTTGCACTTGTGATGGTGTTGAAAAACCACTTTTCGCACTTGTGTTAGTGATGAAAAAACACTTTTCGCACTTGTGTTAGTGTTGAAAAACCACTTTTCGCACTTGTGTTGGTGCAGGAAACCACTTTTGCACTTATATTAGTGTGGAAAAAACACTTTTTGCACTTGTAATAGTGTTGAAAAACCACTTTTCGCTCTTGTGTTAGTGTTGAAAAACCACTTTTCACACTTGTGTTAGTGTTGAAAAACCACTTTTCGCACTTGTGTTGGTGCTGGAAACCACTTTTGCACTTGTGTTAGTGTTGAAAAACCACTTTTCGCACTTGTGTTGGTGCAGGAAACCACTTTTGCACTTGTATTAGTGTGGAAAAAACACTTTTTGCACTTGTGATAGTGTTGAAAAACCACTTTTAGCACTTGTGTTAGTGTTGAAAAACCACTTTTCGCACTTGTGTTGGTGCAGGAAACCACTTTTGCACTTGTATTAGTGTGGAAAAACCACTTTTCGCCCTTGTGTTAGTGTTGAAAAACCACTTTTCGCACTTGTGTTAGTGTTGAAAAACCACTTTTCGCACTTGTGTTGGTGCAGGAAACCACTTTTGCACTTGTATTACTGTGGAAAAAACACTTTTTGCACTTGTGATAGTGTTGAAAAACCACTTTTCGCACTTGTGTTAGTGTTGAAAAACCACTTTTCGCACTTGTGTTAGTGTTGAAAAACTACTTTTCGCACTTGTGTTGGTGCAGGAAACCACTTTTGCACTTGTATTAGTGTGGAAAAAACACTTTTTGCACTTGTGATAGTGTTGAAAAACCACTTTTCGCACTTGCGTTAGTGTTGAAAAATCACTTTTCGCACTTGTGTTGGTGCAGAAAACCACTTTTGCACTTGTATTAGTGTGGAAAAACCACTTTTCGCACTCGTGTTAGTGTTGAAAAACTACTTTTCGCACTTGTGTTAGTGTTGAAAAACCACTTTTCGCACTTGTGTTGGTGCAGGAAACCACTTTTGCACTTGTATTAGTGTGGAAAAACCACTTTTCGCACTAGTGTTAGTGTTGAAAAACCACTTTTCGCACTTGTGTTAGTGTTGAAAAACCACTTTTCGCACTTGTGTTGGTGCAGGAAACCACTTTTGCACTTGTATTAGTGTGGAAAGAACACTTTTTGCACTTGTGATAGTGTTGAAAAACCACTTTTCGCACTTGTGTTAGTGTTGAAAAACCACTTTTCGCACTTGTGTTAGTGTTGAAAAACCACTTTTCGCACTTGTGTTGGTGCAGGAAACCACTTTTGCACTTGTATTAGTTTGGAAAGAACACTTTTTGCACTTGTGATAGTGTTGAAAAACCACTTTTCGCACTTGTGTTAGTGTTGAAAAACCACTTTTCGCACTTGTGTTAGTGTTGAAAAACCACTTTTCGCACTTGTGTTGGTGCAGGAAACCACTTTTGCACTTGTATTAGTGTGGAAAAAACACTTTTTGCACTTGTGATAGTGTTGAAAAACCACTTTTCGCACTTGTGTTAGTGTTGAAAAACCACTTTTCGCACTTGTGTTAGTGTTGAAAAACCACTTTTCGCACTTGTGTTGGTGCATGAAACCACTTTTGCACTTGTATTAGTGTGGAAAAAACACTTTTTGCACTTGTGATAGTGTTGAAAAACCACTTTTAGCACTTGTGTTAGTGTTGAAAAACCACTTTTCGCACTTGTGTTGGTGCAGGAAACCACTTTTGCACTTGTATTAGTGTGGAAAAACCACTTTTCGCCCTTGTGTTAGTGTTGAAAAACCACTTTTCGCACTTGTGTTAGTGTTGAAAAACCACTTTTCGCACTTGTGTTAGTGTTGAAAAACCACTTTTCGCACTTGTGTTGGTGCAGGAAACCACTTTTGCACTTGTATTACTGTGGAAAAAACACTTTTTGCACTTGTGATAGTGTTGAAAAACCACTTTTCGCACTTGTGTTAGTGTTGAAAAACCACTTTTCGCACTTGTGTTAGTGTTGAAAAACTACTTTTCGCACTTGTGTTGGTGCAGGAAACCACTTTTGCACTTGTATTAGTGTGGAAAAAACACTTTTTGCACTTGTGATAGTGTTGAAAAACCACTTTTCGCACTTGCGTTAGTGTTGAAAAATCACTTTTCGCACTTGTGTTGGTGCAGAAAACCGCTTTTGCACTTGTATTAGTGTGGAAAAACCACTTTTCGCACTTGTGTTAGTGTTGAAAAACTACCTCTCGCACTTGTGTTAGTGTTGAAAAACCACTTTTCGCACTTGTGTTGGTGCAGGAAACCACTTTTGCACTTGTATTAGTGTGGAAAAACCACTTTTCGCACTAGTGTTAGTGTTGAAAAACCACTTTTCGCACTTGTGTTAGTGTTGAAAAACCACTTTTCGCACTTGTGTTGGTGCAGGAAACCACTTTTGCACTTGTATTAGTGTGGAAAGAACACTTTTTGCACTTGTGATAGTGTTGAAAAACCACTTTTCGCACTTGTGTTAGTGTTGAAAAACCACTTTTCGCACTTGTGTTAGTGTTGAAAAACCACTTTTCGCACTTGTGTTGGTGCAGGAAACCACTTTTGCACTTGTATTAGTTTGGAAAGAACACTTTTTGCACTTGTGATAGTGTTGAAAAACCACTTTTCGCACTTGTGTTAGTGTTGAAAAACCACTTTTCGCACTTGTGTTAGTGTTGAAAAACCACTTTTCGCACTGGTGTTGGTGCAGGAAACCACTTTTGCACTTGTATTAGTGTGGAAAAAACACTTTTTGCACTTGTGATAGTGTTGAAAAACCACTTTTCGCACTTGTGTTAGTGTTGAAAAACCACTTTTCGCACTTGTGTTAGTGTTGAAAAACCACTTTTCGCACTTGTGTTGGTGCATGAAACCACTTTTGCACTTGTATTAGTGTGGAAAAAACACTTTTTGCACTTGTGATAGTGTTGAAAAACCACTTTTAGCACTTGTGTTAGTGTTGAAAAACCACTTTTCGCACTTGTGTTGGTGCAGGAAACCACTTTTGCACTTGTATTAGTGTGGAAAAACCACTTTTCGCCCTTGTGTTAGTGTTGAAAAACCACTTTTCGCACTTGTGTTAGTGTTGAAAAACCACTTTTCGCACTTGTGTTGGTGCAGGAAACCACTTTTGCACTTGTATTACTGTGGAAAAAACACTTTTTGCACTTGTGATAGTGTTGAAAAACCACTTTTCGCACTTGTGTTAGTGTTGAAAAACCACTTTTCGCACTTGTGTTAGTGTTGAAAACTACTTTTCGCACTTGTGTTGGTGCAGGAAACCACTTTTGCACTTGTATTAGTGTGGAAAAAACACTTTTGCACTTGTGATAGTGTTGAAAAACCACTTTTCGCACTTGCGTTAGTGTTGAAAAATCACTTTTCGCACTTGTGTTGGTGCAGAAAACCACTTTTGCACTTGTATTAGTGTGGAAAAACCACTTTTCGCACTTGTGTTAGTGTTGAAAAACTACTTTTCGCACTTGTGTTAGTGTTGAAAAACCACTTTTCGCACTTGTGTTGGTGCAGGAAACCACTTTTGCACTTGTATTAGTGTGGAAAAACCACTTTTCGCACTAGTGTTAGTGTTGAAAAACCACTTTTCGCACTTGTGTTAGTGTTGAAAAACCACTTTTCGCACTTGTGTTGGTGCAGGAAACCACTTTTGCACTTGTATTAGTGTGGAAAGAACACTTTTTGCACTTGTGATAGTGTTGAAAAACCACTTTTCGCACTTGTGTTCGTGTTGAAAAACCACTTTTCGCACTTGTGTTAGTGTTGAAAAACCACTTTTCGCACTTGTGTTGGTGCAGGAAACCACTTTTGCACTTGTATTAGTGTGGAAAGAACACTTTTTGCACTTGTGATAGTGTTGAAAAACCACTTTTCGCACTTGTGTTAGTGTTGAAAAACCACTTTTCGCACTTGTGTTAGTGTTGAAAAACCACTTTTCGCACTTGTGTTGGTGCAGGAAACCACTTTTGCACTTGTATTAGTGTGGAAAAAACACTTTTTGCACTTGTGATAGTGTTGAAAAACCACTTTTCGCACTTGTGTTAGTGTTGAAAAACCACTTTTCGCACTTGTGTTAGTGTTGAAAAACCACTTTTCGCACTTGTGTTGGTGCATGAAACCACTTTTGCACTTGTATTAGTGTGGAAAAAACACTTTTTGCACTTGTGATAGTGTTGAAAAACCACTTTTCGCACTTGTGTTAGTGTTGAAAAATCACTTTTCGCACTTGTGTTGGTGCAGAAAACCACTTTTGCACTTGTATTAGTGTGGAAAAAACACTTTTCGCACTTGTGTTAGTGTTGAAAAACCACTTTTCGCACTTGTGTTAGTGTTGAAAAACCACTTATCGCACTTGTGTTGGTGCAGGAAACCACTTTTGCACTTGTATTAGTGTGGAAAAAACACTTTTTGCACTTGTGATAGTGTTGAAAAACCACTTTTCGCACTTGTGTTAGTGTTGAAAAACCACTTTTCGCACTTGTGTTAGTGTTGAAAAACAACTTTTCGCACTTGTGTTGGTGCAGGAAACCACTTTTGCACTTGTATTAGTGTGGAAAAAACACTTTTTGCACTTGTGATAGTGTTGAAAAACCACTTTTCGCACTTGTGTTAGTGTTGAAAAATCACTTTTCGCACTTGTGTTGGTGCAGAAAACCACTTTTGCACTTGTATTAGTGTGGAAAAAACACTTTTTGCACTTGTGATAGTGTTGAAAAACCACTTTTCGCACTTGTGTTAGTGTTGAAAAACCACTTTTCGCACTTGTGTTAGTGTTGAAAAACCACTTTTCGCACTTGTGTTGGTGCATGAAACCACTTTTGCACTTGTATTAGTGTGGAAAAAACACTTTTTGCACTTGTGATAGTGTTGAAAAACCACTTTTCGCACTTGTGTTAGTGTTCAAAAATCACTTTTCGCACTTGTGTTAGTGTTGAAAAACCACTTTTCGCACTTGTGTTGGTGCAGGAAACCACTTTTGCACTTGTATTAGTGTGGAAAAAACACTTTTTGCACTTGTGTTAGTGTTGAAAAACCACTTTTCGCACTTGTGTTGGTGCAGGAAACCACTTTTGCACTTGTATTAGTGTGGAAAGAACACTTTTTGCACTTGTGATAGTGTTGAAAAACCACTTTTCGCACTTGTGTTAGTGTTGAAAAACCACTTTTCGCACTTGTGTTAGTGTTGAAAAACCACTTTTCGCACTTGTGTTGGTGCAGGAAACCACTTTTGCACTTGTATTAGTGTGGAAAAAACACTTTTTGCACTTGTGATAGTGTTGAAAAACCACTTTTCGCACTTGTGTTAGTGTTGAAAAACCACTTTTCGCACTTGTGTTAGTGTTGAAAAACCACTTTTCGCACTTGTGTTGGTGCATGAAACCACTTTTGCACTTGTATTAGTGTGGAAAAAACACTTTTTGCACTTGTGATAGTGTTGAAAAACCACTTTTCGCACTTGTGTTAGTGTTGAAAAATCACTTTTCGCACTTGTGTTGGTGCAGAAAACCACTTTTGCACTTGTATTAGTGTGGAAAAACCACTTTTCGCACTTGTGTTAGTGTTGAAAAACCACTTTTCGCACTTGTGTTAGTGTTGAAAAACCACTTATCGCACTTGTGTTGGTGCAGGAAACCACTTTTGCACTTGTATTAGTGTGGAAAAAACACTTTTTGCACTTGTGATAGTGTTGAAAAACCACTTTTCGCACTTGTGTTAGTGTTGAAAAACCACTTTTCGCACTTGTGTTAGTGTTGAAAAACCACTTTTCGCACTTGTGTTGGTGCAGGAAACCACTTTTGCACTTGTATTAGTGTGGAAAAAACACTTTTTGCACTTGTGATGGTGTTGAAAAACCACTTTTCGCACTTGTGTTAGTGATGAAAAAACACTTTTCGCACTTGTGTTAGTGTTGAAAAACCACTTTTCGCACTTGTGTTGGTGCAGGAAACCACTTTTGCACTTGTATTAGTGTGGAAAAAACACTTTTTGCACTTGTAATAGTGTTGAAAAACCACTTTTCGCTCTTGTGTTAGTGTTGAAAAACCACTTTTCACACTTGTGTTAGTGTTGAAAAACCACTTTTCGCACTTGTGTTGGTGCTGGAAACCACTTTTGCACTTGTGTTAGTGTTGAAAAACCACTTTTCGCACTTGTGTTAGTGTTGAAAAACCACTTTTCGCACTTGTGTTGGTGCAGGAAACCACTTTTGCACTTGTATTAGTGTGGAAAAAACACTTTTCGCACTTGTGATAGTGTTGAAAAACCACTTTTAGCACTTGTGTTAGTGTTGAAAAACCACTTTTCGCACTTGTGATAGTGTTGAAAAACCACTTTTAGCACTTGTGTTAGTGTTGAAAAACCACTTTTCGCACTTGTGTTGGTGCAGGAAACCACTTTTGCACTTGTATTAGTGTGGAAAAACCACTTTTCGCCCTTGTGTTAGTGTTGAAAAACCACTTTTCGCACTTGTGTTAGTGTTGAAAAACCACTTTTCGCACTTGTGTTAGTGTTGAAAAACCACTTTTCGCACTTGTGTTGGTGCAGGAAACCACTTTTGCACTTGTATTAGTGTGGAAAAAACACTTTTTGCACTTGTGATAGTGTTGAAAAACCACTTTTCGCACTTGTGTTAGTGTTGAAAAACCACTTTTCGCACTTGTGTTAGTGTTGAAAAACCACTTTTCGCACTTGTGTTGGTGCATGAAACCACTTTTGCACTTGTATTAGTGTGGAAAAAACACTTTTTGCACTTGTGATAGTGTTGAAAAACCACTTTTCGCACTTGTGTTAGTGTTGAAAAATCACTTTTCGCACTTGTGTTGGTGCAGAAAACCACTTTTGCACTTGTATTAGTGTGGAAAAACCACTTTTCGCACTTGTGTTAGTGTTGAAAAACCACTTTTCGCACTTGTGTTAGTGTTGAAAAACCACTTATCGCACTTGTGTTGGTGCAGGAAACCACTTTTGCACTTGTATTAGTGTGGAAAAAACACTTTTTGCACTTGTGATAGTGTTGAAAAACCACTTTTCGCACTTGTGTTAGTGTTGAAAAACCACTTTTCGCACTTGTGTTAGTGTTGAAAAACCACTTTTCGCACTTGTGTTGGTGCAGGAAACCACTTTTGCACTTGTATTAGTGTGGAAAAAACACTTTTTGCACTTGTGATGGTGTTGAAAAACCACTTTTCGCACTTGTGTTAGTGATGAAAAAACACTTTTCGCACTTGTGTTAGTGTTGAAAAACCACTTTTCGCACTTGTGTTGGTGCAGGAAACCACTTTTGCACTTGTATTAGTGTGGAAAAAACACTTTTTGCACTTTTAATAGTGTTGAAAAACCACTTTTCGCTCTTGTGTTAGTGTTGCAAAACCACTTTTCACACTTGTGTTAGTGTTGAAAAACCACTTTTCGCACTTGTGTTGGTGCTGGAAACCACTTTTGCACTTGTGTTAGTGTTGAAAAACCACTTTTCGCACTTGTGTTAGTGTTGAAAAACCACTTTTCGCACTTGTGTTGGTGCAGGAAACCACTTTTGCACTTGTATTAGTGTGGAAAAAACACTTTTCGCACTTGTGATAGTGTTGAAAAACCACTTTTAGCACTTGTGTTAGTGTTGAAAAACCACTTTTCGCACTTGTGATAGTGTTGAAAAACCACTTTTAGCACTTGTGTTAGTGTTGAAAAACCACTTTTCGCACTTGTGTTGGTGCAGGAAACCACTTTTGCACTTGTATTAGTGTGGAAAAACCACTTTTCGCCCTTGTGTTAGTGTTGAAAAACCACTTTTCGCACTTGTGTTAGTGTTGAAAAACCACTTTTCGCACTTGTGTTGGTGCAGGAAACCACTTTTGCACTTGTATTACTGTGGAAAAAACACTTTTTGCACTTGTGATAGTGTTGAAAAACCACTTTTCGCACTTGTGTTAGTGTTGAAAAACCACTTTTCGCACTTGTGTTAGTGTTGAAAAACAACTTTTCGCACTTGTGTTGGTGCAGGAAACCACTTTTGCACTTGTATTAGTGTGGAAAAAACACTTTTTGCACTTGTGATAGTGTTGAAAAACCACTTTTCGCACTTGTGTTAGTGTTGAAAAATCACTTTTCGCACTTGTGTTGGTGCAGAAAACCACTTTTGCACTTGTATTAGTGTGGAAAAAACACTTTTTGCACTTGTGATAGTGTTGAAAAACCACTTTTCGCACTTGTGTTAGTGTTGAAAAACCACTTTTCGCACTTGTGTTAGTGTTGAAAAACCACTTTTCGCACTTGTGTTGGTGCATGAAACCACTTTTGCACTTGTATTAGTGTGGAAAAAACACTTTTTGCACTTGTGATAGTGTTGAAAAACCACTTTTCGCACTTGTGTTAGTGTTCAAAAATCACTTTTCGCACTTGTGTTAGTGTTGAAAAACCACTTTTCGCACTTGTGTTGGTGCAGGAAACCACTTTTGCACTTGTATTAGTGTGGAAAAAACACTTTTTGCACTTGTGTTAGTGTTGAAAAACCACTTTTCGCACTTGTGTTGGTGCAGGAAACCACTTTTGCACTTGTATTAGTGTGGAAAGAACACTTTTTGCACTTGTGATAGTGTTGAAAAACCACTTTTCGCACTTGTGTTAGTGTTGAAAAACCACTTTTCGCACTTGTGTTAGTGTTGAAAAACCACTTTTCGCACTTGTGTTGGTGCAGGAAACCACTTTTGCACTTGTATTAGTGTGGAAAAAACACTTTTTGCACTTGTGATAGTGTTGAAAAACCACTTTTCGCACTTGTGTTAGTGTTGAAAAACCACTTTTCGCACTTGTGTTAGTGTTGAAAAACCACTTTTCGCACTTGTGTTGGTGCATGAAACCACTTTTGCACTTGTATTAGTGTGGAAAAAACACTTTTTGCACTTGTGATAGTGTTGAAAAACCACTTTTCGCACTTGTGTTAGTGTTGAAAAATCACTTTTCGCACTTGTGTTGGTGCAGAAAACCACTTTTGCACTTGTATTAGTGTGGAAAAACCACTTTTCGCACTTGTGTTAGTGTTGAAAAACCACTTTTCGCACTTGTGTTAGTGTTGAAAAACCACTTATCGCACTTGTGTTGGTGCAGGAAACCACTTTTGCACTTGTATTAGTGTGGAAAAAACACTTTTTGCACTTGTGATAGTGTTGAAAAACCACTTTTCGCACTTGTGTTAGTGTTGAAAAACCACTTTTCGCACTTGTGTTAGTGTTGAAAAACCACTTTTCGCACTTGTGTTGGTGCAGGAAACCACTTTTGCACTTGTATTAGTGTGGAAAAAACACTTTTTGCACTTGTGATGGTGTTGAAAAACCACTTTTCGCACTTGTGTTAGTGATGAAAAAACACTTTTCGCACTTGTGTTAGTGTTGAAAAACCACTTTTCGCACTTGTGTTGGTGCAGGAAACCACTTTTGCACTTGTATTAGTGTGGAAAAAACACTTTTTGCACTTGTAATAGAGTTGAAAAACCACTTTTCGCTCTTGTGTTAGTGTTGAAAAACCACTTTTCACACTTGTGTTAGTGTTGAAAAACCACTTTTCGCACTTGTGTTGGTGCTGGAAACCACTTTTGCACTTGTGTTAGTGTTGAAAAACCACTTTTCGCACTTGTGTTAGTGTTGAAAAACCACTTTTCGCACTTGTGTTGGTGCAGGAAACCACTTTTGCACTTGTATTAGTGTGGAAAAAACACTTTTCGCACTTGTGATAGTGTTGAAAAACCACTTTTAGCACTTGTGTTAGTGTTGAAAAACCACTTTTCGCACTTGTGATAGTGTTGAAAAACCACTTTTAGCACTTGTGTTAGTGTTGAAAAACCACTTTTCGCACTTGTGTTGGTGCAGGAAACCACTTTTGCACTTGTATTAGTGTGGAAAAACCACTTTTCGCCCTTGTGTTAGTGTTGAAAAACCACTTTTCGCACTTGTGTTAGTGTTGAAAAACCACTTTTCGCACTTGTGTTAGTGTTGAAAAACCACTTTTCGCACTTGTGTTGGTGCAGGAAACCACTTTTGCACTTGTATTAGTGTGGAAAAAACACTTTTTGCACTTGTGATAGTGTTGAAAAACCACTTTTCGCACTTGTGTTAGTGTTGAAAAACCACTTTTCGCACTTGTGTTAGTGTTGAAAAACCACTTTTCGCACTTGTGTTGGTGCATGAAACCACTTTTGCACTTGTATTAGTGTGGAAAAAACACTTTTTGCACTTGTGATAGTGTTGAAAAACCACTTTTCGCACTTGTGTTAGTGTTGAAAAATCACTTTTCGCACTTGTGTTGGTGCAGAAAACCACTTTTGCACTTGTATTAGTGTGGAAAAACCACTTTTCGCACTTGTGTTAGTGTTGAAAAACCACTTTTCGCACTTGTGTTAGTGTTGAAAAACCACTTATCGCACTTGTGTTGGTGCAGGAAACCACTTTTGCACTTGTATTAGTGTGGAAAAAACACTTTTTGCACTTGTGATAGTGTTGAAAAACCACTTTTCGCACTTGTGTTAGTGTTGAAAAACCACTTTTCGCACTTGTGTTAGTGTTGAAAAACCACTTTTCGCACTTGTGTTGGTGCAGGAAACCACTTTTGCACTTGTATTAGTGTGGAAAAAACACTTTTTGCACTTGTGATGGTGTTGAAAAACCACTTTTCGCACTTGTGTTAGTGATGAAAAAACACTTTTCGCACTTGTGTTAGTGTTGAAAAACCACTTTTCGCACTTGTGTTGGTGCAGGAAACCACTTTTGCACTTGTATTAGTGTGGAAAAAACACTTTTTGCACTTTTAATAGTGTTGAAAAACCACTTTTCGCTCTTGTGTTAGTGTTGAAAAACCACTTTTCACACTTGTGTTAGTGTTGAAAAACCACTTTTCGCACTTGTGTTGGTGCTGGAAACCACTTTTGCACTTGTGTTAGTGTTGAAAAACCACTTTTCGCACTTGTGTTAGTGTTGAAAAACCACTTTTCGCACTTGTGTTGGTGCAGGAAACCACTTTTGCACTTGTATTAGTGTGGAAAAAACACTTTTCGCACTTGTGATAGTGTTGAAAAACCACTTTTAGCACTTGTGTTAGTGTTGAAAAACCACTTTTCGCACTTGTGATAGTGTTGAAAAACCACTTTTAGCACTTGTGTTAGTGTTGAAAAACCACTTTTCGCACTTGTGTTGGTGCAGGAAACCACTTTTTCACTTGTATTAGTGTGGAAAAACCACTTTTCGCCCTTGTGTTAGTGTTGAAAAACCACTTTTCGCACTTGTGTTAGTGTTGAAAAACCACTTTTCGCACTTGTGTTGGTGCAGGAAACCACTTTTGCACTTGTATTACTGTGGAAAAAACACTTTTTGCACTTGTGATAGTGTTGAAAAACCACTTTTCGCACTTGTGTTAGTGTTGAAAAACCACTTTTCGCACTTGTGTTAGTGTTGAAAAACTACTTTTCGCACTTGTGTTGGTGCAGGAAACCACTTTTGCACTTGTATTAGTGTGGAAAAAACACTTTTTGCACTTGTGATAGTGTTGAAAAACCACTTTTCGCACTTGCGTTAGTGTTGAAAAATCACTTTTCGCACTTGTGTTGGTGCAGAAAACCACTTTTGCACTTGTATTAGTGTGGAAAAACCACTTTTCGCACTTGTGTTAGTGTTGAAAAACCACTTTTCGCACTTGTGTTAGTGTTGAAAAACCACTTTTCGCACTTGTGTTAGTGTTGAAAAATCACTTTTCGCACTTGTGTTGGTGCAGAAAACCACTTTTGCACTTGTATTAGTGTGGAAAAACCACTTTTTGCACTAGTGTTAGTGTTGAAAAACCACTTTTCGCACTTGTGTTAGTGTTGAAAAACCACTTTTCGCACTTGTGTTGGTGCAGGAAACCACTTTTGCACATGTATTAGTGTTGAAAAACCACTTTTCGCACTTGTGTTAGTGTTGAAAAACCACTTTTCGCACTTGTGTTAGTGTTGAAAAACCACTTTTCGCACTTGTGTTGGTGCAGGAAACCACTTTTGCACTTGTATTAGTGTGGAAAAAACACTTTTCGCACTTGTGTTAGTGTTGAAAAACCACTTTTCGCACTTGTGTTAGTGTTGAAAAACCACTTTTCGCACTTGTGTTGGTGCAGGAAACCACTTTTGCATTTGTATTAGTGTGGAAAAACCACTTTTCGCACTTGTGTTAGTGTTGAAAAACCACTTTTCGCACTTGTGTTAGTGTTGAAAAACCACTTTTCGCACTTGTGTTGGTGCAGGAAACCACTTTTGCACTTGTATTAGTGTTTGAAAAACCACTTTTCGCACTTGTGTTAGTGTTGAAAAACCACTT